>NC_090651.1:370912729-371212729 GCF_040937935.1 Hyperolius riggenbachi
TACCAACCCAACCGCAATCTCAGATCTGCACACGAGCTTCTTCTATCCTCTTCTACAATTACCTCCTTACATTCATGTGTACAAGACTTCTCACATGCCTCACCCCTCCTCTGGAATGCCCTTCCACAACACATCCGCCACTCTCCCACCTTTGAAATCTTTAAACGCTCCCTCAAAACCCACCTTTTCCGACAAGCATATTCTCCAGCTTAGGCCATGCACCCACTAAATAACCTAACTACTGCCTGTACATATACTGTATACATCCCCACCTCTTGTTTCCACCCCATTCCTTTAGATTGTAAGCTCGCAAGGGCAGGGCTCTCACCCTTTTGTGTCATGGACTGTTATTAATTTACTTGCTTGCACACTGTTAGACATTTATACATTTTAGTCATCATGTTAAATCAAATTGTAATCAGCAGTGCTGTATCTTGTATCAGTGTTCATATTTGATGTATATCATTGTCTGTATCATTATGTATCCCTTGTTTGTTTTCTTACATTGTACAGCGCCACGGAATATGTTGGCGCTTTATAAATAAATAATAATTATATATGTCACTACAGGTCCTCTTTACTGCATTCTACTATATGTCACTACAGGGCCTCTTTACTGCATTCTACTATATGTCACTACAGGGCCTGTTTACTACATTCTACTGTATGTCACTACAGGGCCTCTTTACTGCATTCTATTATATGTCGCTACAGGGCCTCTTTACTGCATTCTACTATATGTCACTACAGGGCTTCTTTACTGCATTCTACTATATGTCACTACAGGGCCTGTTTACTGCATTCTACTCTATGTCACTACAGGTCCTCTTTACTGCATTCTACTATAGGTCACTACAGGGCCTCTTTACTGCATTCTACTATATGTCACTACAGGGCCTCTTTACTGCATTCTGCTATATGTCACTACAGGGCCTCTTTACTGCATTCTGCTGTCACTACAGGACCTCTTTACTGCATTCTGCTATGTGTCACTACAGGTCCTCTTTACTGCATTCTACTATATGTCACTACAGGGCCTGTTTACTACATTCTACTGTATGTCACTACAGGGCCTCTTTACTGCATTCTATTATATGTCGCTACAGGGCCTCTTAACTGCATTCTACTATATGTCACTACAGGGCTTCTTTACTGCATTCTACTATATGTCACTACAGGGCCTGTTTACTGCATTCTACTGTATGTCACTACATGTCCTCTTTACTGCATTCTACTGTATGTCACTACAGGTCCTCTTTACTGCATTCTACTATATGTCACTATAGGGCCTCTTTACTGCATTCTACTATATGTCACTACAGGGCCTCTTTACTGCATTCTGCTATATGTCACTACAGGGCCTCTTTACTGCATTCTGCTGTCACTACAAGACCTCTTTACTGCATTCTGCTATGTGTCACTACAGGACCTCTTTACTGCATTCTACTATATGTCACTGCAGGGCCTCTTTACTGCATTCTGCTATATGTCACTACAGGGCCTCTTTACTGAATTCTACTATATGCCACTACAGGGCCTCTTTACTGAATTCTACTATATGTCACTACAGGGCCTCTTTACTGCATTCTGCTATATGTCACTACAGGGCCTGTTTACTGCATTCTGCTGTCACTACAGGACCTCTTTACTGCATTCTGCTATGTGTCACTACAGGGCCTCTTTACTGCATTCTACTATAGGTCACTACAGGGCCTCTTTACTGCATTCTACTGTATGTCACTACAGGGCCTCTTTACTGCATTCTACTATATGTCACTACAGGGCCTCTTTACTGCATTCTGCTATATGTCACTACAGGGCCTCTTTACTGCATTCTACTATATGTCACTACAGGGCCTCTTTACTGCATTCTGCTATATGTCACTACAGGGCCTCTTTACTGCATTCTGCTATATGTCACTACAGGGCCTCTTTACTGCACTCTGCTGTATGTCACTACAGGGCCTCTTTACTGCATTCTACTATAGGTCACTACAGGGCCTCTTTACTGCATTCTACTATATGCCACTACAGGGCCTCTTTACTGAATCCTACTATATGTCACTACAGGGCCTCTTTACTGCATTCTGCTATATGTCACTACAGGGCCTCTTTACTGCATTCTGCTATATGTCACTACAGGACCTCTTTACTGCATTCTACTATGTGTCACTACAGGGCCTCTTTACTGCATTCTGCTATATGTCACTACAGGGCCTCTTTACTGCATTCTGCTATATGTCACTACAGGGCCTCTTTACTGCACTCTGCTGTATGTCACTACAGGGCCTCTTTACTGCATTCTACTATAGGTCACTGCAGGGCCTCTTTACTGCATTCTACTATATGCCACTACAGGGCCTCTTTACTGAATTCTACTATATGTCACTACAGGGCCTCTTTACTGCATTCTGCTATATGTCCCTACAGGGCCTCTTTACTGCATTCTGCTATATGTCACTACAGGGCCTCTTTACTGCATTCTGCTGTCACTACAGGACCTCTTTACTGCATTCTACTATATGTCACTACAGGGCCTCTTTACTGCATTCTACTATATGTCACTACAGGGCATCTTTACTGCATTCTACTATATGTCACTACAGGGCCTCTTTACTGCATTCTACTATATGTCACTACAGGGCCGGTTTACTGCATTCTACTATATGTCACTACAGGCCTCTTTACTACATTATGCTGTATGTCACTACAGGGCCTCTTTACTGCATTCTGCTATATGTCACTACAGGGCCTCTTTACTGCATTCTACTATATGTCACTACAGGGCCTCTTTACTGCATTCTACTATATGTCACTACAGGGCCTCTTTACTGCATTCTGCTATATGTCACTACAGGGCCTCTTTACTGCATTCTGCTGTCACTACAGGACCTCTTTACTGCATTCTACTATATGTCACTACAGGGCCGGTTTACTGCATTCTACTGTATGTCACTACAGGGCCTCTTTACTGCATTCTATTATATGTCACTACAGGGCCTCTTTACTGCATTCTACTATAGGTCACTGCAGGGCCTCTTTACTGCATTCTATTATATGTCACTATAGGGCCTCTTTACTGCATTCTACTATGTGTCACTACAGGACCTCTTTACTGCATTCTACTATATGTCACTACAGGGCCTCTTTCACATGCACATTTATTCGCAATGCAATGTACAGTATATAGTGTGCATCCTCAGGCGGGGAACACACTAAGCTGAAACGCTAGCACTGCATAAAACCCATCGTTAACGCACATAATGTTAAGTCACAGGGACGCATGAAAATACGCAGGTGTATGCGTTTTTAAATACGCCTTTTTAAATGCTGGTTTTGTTGCATATTTTTCAAAAACACACATAATGAAAGTCAATGGTGATGCCATGTATAGCGTTTTGTATGCGTTTTTATATGTGTTTTTGAAAAAAAGAAAAACCTATGTTTTCTGATGCATTTCCGCTTCCTGGTGAATTCCTATTGATTTGCATAAACCACATATACAAAAACGCATGTAAAATGCGTACAAAAAGCATATGTGTTTTGTATAAGCGAAACGCAAATGCATTAAAACGCACATAAAACTCAAGAAAACCGCATGAGCAGAAAAAAAACGCAGAATGCGAAAACAAACGCACAAAAAACGCACTGAAAACGCACTAAAACGCACATAACAGAAAAAGCGACCTTTCGTGCACTGACAAGTGTACACCCAGCCTCAGTGACAAGGGAAAGTATAGGAAGGCAAGCCAGCAAGAAAAATCACAGTCTAGTACTTAAAGTGAACCAGAGACGAAGCACCCTTGTGTATTTTACCATAGAAATCAGTGGGAACATTAGAGAAAACATTTACCCTGCTCTCTGTTCCATCCTCACTGCTAAAAGTGTCTGTTATCTAGCTGAGATAAGAATCCCGGACTGAGCATTGATTCTGGCTTTGCTATAATGACTCAGCTATAATGATTCCTGAGCAAAGCCAGCAGGGGGCAGGCTTGGACTTGAAGACAGCAAAGAACACAGTCTCAGCTATAATTATTCTGTAGCAAAGCCAGACCGACTGCTTAGTCGGGATTCTTATCTTAGAGGTGATAACAGGCAAATTAAACAGAGAACAATGTAACAAAGAGCAGATTAGGTGTTTACTGTCATGTTCCCACTGATTTATAAGGTAAAATACATGAGGTTGCTTCATCTCTGGTTCTCTTTAAAGAGAAACCGTAACCAAGATTTGAACGTCATCCCAGTCAGTAGCGGATACCCCCTTACCTCAAACGGATCATCAGGGGGCTGTGGCGTAGTGGTTAGGTCTCTCGCCTTGCAGCGCTGGGTCCCTGGTTCGAATCCCAGCCAGGGCACTATCTGCAAAGAGTTTGTATGTTCTCTCCGTGTCTGCGTGGGTTTCCTCCGGGCACTCCGGTTTCCTCCCACATTCCAAAAACATACGGATAAGTTAATTGGCTCCCCCTAAAATTGGCCCTAGACTACAATACATACACTACATAATATAGCCATATGGCAATGGTAGGGACTAGATTGTGAGCTCCTTTGAGGGACAGTTAGCGACAAGATATATATATATATACACTGTGCAGCGCTGCGTAATATGTCGGCGCTATATAAATAATAATAATAATAATATTGTGGTGAAACCCCCTCCCACAGTGTGATGTCAGGACCATGATCCTGAAATTTTCCTGTCTGTGAACCTCATTGCATTGTGGTAAATAGCTGTTTCCAAATGCCAAAAAAGCAAGCAGCATCTCCCTCCACTGACATCACCTGCCAGCAGTAAAAATGTCACCATGTGATAAATGTCAGAATGTAAATCAGGGAGAGGAAAGATTTTACAATGGGCAAACATCGACTAAATCATTTATACATAATAATTGTAAAATGATGCCATTTTTTATTACATTATTTTCACCGGAGTTCCTCTTTAAGTGTCAAGTGACAAAAGCAGGGAGCTCATAATGAACAGATCTTAGCTTTTAAGGTGCGGGACAGACGTACAGTAGTATGTGAGTGAGTGAGTGAGTGAGTCATGCTTCCTTTTGTCCCCGGAGCGGAGGCGAAGAAAGTTTAACCATCTGCACAGCTGTGTTTACAGGTTTCTTCAGTAACCAACACAGCCAGGAATATTGTGCTTTGAAGTACTGTATGCCTCCCTGGAAATACCCAACATTCCGCTTTGTGGATTGTGATAGCTTTTTTATTTCTGCATTGTTAATGAACCTCTTACGATCTCCTGACTGGGTACGTGATTTGCATTCTTCCACAATACAGCGTGACCAGTATGGAGAACTCAGCAAAGAAAAAAAAAAATCTGTAGTATGTTTACAGAGAACTTCATAATGCTAGGTACACCATAAGATAGTTTGGCAGATAGATGGTTTGATAGATAATTTCTTATTTTTGATCATTTTTCTGATCGAATTATCATAGAAGTGAATGGAAATTGATAAGAAAATCGATCAGAAAATCGATTGGACAGTAGATCGGCTGAAAAATATCATCGTGTGTACCTAACATTACAGTGATCAGGAAAGAGGCAATAATGGCCTGAAGCAGAACAACATCAGTCAGGGTTAGAGATGGCCTGAACAGGTTCGCATGCGAACGTGAACATGCGAACTCCAGTGGTTCGCGATCAAGATCGAACACGAACTATATGCGAGTTCGACTCGCCCACTATACTACATCATTAGAATCAACTTTGACCCTCTACATCACAGTCAGCAGACACATGGTAGCCAATCAGGCTACACTCCCTCCTGAAGCCCCCCCCCCCTTATAAAAGGCAGGCAGTGTCAGCCATTTCCCTCACTCATGTGGCTGCAGTAATTAGAGAAGGGAGAGCTTGCTGCAGACATTAGGGAAAGCTTAATTAGGCTCTTGTTAGGCTTGTTAGCTTGCTCCTTGATGATACTTATTGCTAAAAAGCACCCCTCAACAGCTCTTTTGAGAGCTAATGTTGTTCTTGTGATCTATTTTTTTTTTTGTGTCCCACAGACACTTGTTGCATATACTGTACAGCCCTGTCAGTCAGTCGCAGCTGGCCCTTGGCCCCTTGGTAATTCCTACTGTGCCACTGCCAGGCCCGGCACATTCAGTGACTACCTGTTCATGGTACCTGTGTGTGTGACAGCTGCACATTGTATTGATACCAGTCACTGCATACCTGTTCACTGCACCTGTGTGACTGCACATTGTATTAGTCAAGTCAGTGCATACCTTTCACTTCATTCCCCCCAATATGGGCAAAACAGGCAGCGGCAGGCCACCCAGCAGGTCTGTTTGAGGTTGTGCTGTCGTGATTTCGTGCGGCCCTGGACCAAAGTACAGTGTTCAGAAGGCGCGTGCCATCCACCCCCAATATTGTCAGGACGTAGTTGACTATTTAACACATAACGCCTCATTATCCTCAGCTTCCGCACGGAAGCATGACATATCTTCTTCCTCCTGCTCTGATTCTGGCACCCCACTTAACACTCAGTCGGCCGCCACCACCAAACTGCCATCACCCTAGGGCTCAGCGGTGCGGAAATTTTTGTGTGCGTCTGACTCCGATGAGAGCAATGCCATCGGTACTCTCTGCCACCAAAAATTGAGCTGTGGAAAGACCAAGACCCTTGTAAGGACAACTTCCATATGAATGACCACTTGAGGAAAAGCAGCACACAAAAGCCACACACCGCAGTGGAAGACACCAGGCCGCAATTATTTCTCAAAGAGGTGATACCCAAACTGTACCGTGATGTTGAAAGGCAAGTGGTGTCATCTCTGGCACACAGCATTGGGTCAAGGGTCCATCTGACCACGTGGTCTGCAAAGCACGGTCAGGCCTGCCTGAAAACTAAGTCAGTCCCCACACACAGTATCTCTGCCTGCAGGCCGCTTGACTGCCTTCTCCGCCACCACCAACAGGGTCCAGGACTCCAGGCGGATTCCTGAATTTTTAAGGCCGCTGCTACCCAAGATAATAAGGTTGTTGCTTCATTGTGGACAGACCAAATTCGATCAGCTGGACAGTCACTGTTGTTCTGTCATTGAGCTACCTAAGCTTGAAAACCACTATTGCCTGCACTCTCGCCTTGGTACGCACCAGTCCAGCAAGGCCGTCACTACACAAACAGCTGTTTGCGGTGCGTTACACAGTGAGTTTGGTTTTTTTTAGTGTGAAGCAGTACACTAATTACACTCCCTGATTGATGTATACACATGCAAGATGTTTTAAAGCACTTTAGGCCTCCAATTTAGCATTCAATGTGATTTCTGCCCTTGAAACGCTGCTGTGCGTAAAATCCAGATTTTTCCCCGGGACTTTTGGTGTCTATCCCACTCCGCCATGCCCCCTTCAGGTGTTAGACCCCTTGCAACATCTTTCCCATCACTTTTGTGGCCAGCATAAATGTTTGTAGTTTTCAAAGTTCGCATCCCCATTGAAGTCTATTGCAGTTCTCGAGAACCCAAACTTTTGCGGAAGTTCGCGTTCGAGGTTCGCGAACCTAAAATCAGAGGTTCGAGCCATTTCTAATGACTTCAGCGTGGGAATAATCACGCATATTTTCTCACGCTGAAGGTAATTTTCCACATACTTATGCCTTAGGTAAATATCTATTCATATGTATAAACTTGTTTCTTCTTCTGTGTTTTCCCTGTTAGTTTCCTATAAAGCATGTCTATTATTAGAATGACACCCTGCCCCAAACTATCACTAAACTCCTCAACCTCTCCCTTTTTACTGTTTTTTTTAACCCCTCAGTCTTTAAGGCACACCTGAAGTAAGAGTGATATGATGGCTGCCGTATATATTTCCTTTTAAGCAATACCAGTTTTGACTAGAGAGGTCTCGAATGGTTCGCCAGCAAACGGTTCCCGGCGAACTTCGGTGGTTCGTGATCGCAGCGAACCGCAAATTTTTCCGGAAGTTCGATTCGCCCCCATAGTGCATCATTAGGGTCAACTTTGACCCTCTGCATCACCGTCAGCAGGCACATTGTAGCCAATCAGGCTACACACCCTCCTGGAGCCCCTCCCCCCTTATAAAAGGCAGGCAGTGTCAGCCTTTTTACTCACTTGTGTGCCTGCAGTAATTAGAGAAGGGAGAACTGCTGCAGAATCACATAGGGAAAGCTTAGTTAGGCTCTTGTAAGCTTGGTAGCTTGCTCCTTGCTGATTCTTATTGCTAAAAAAGCACCCCTCAACAGCTCTTTTGAGAGCTAATCTTGTTCTTGTGATCTATTTTTGTGTGTGTGTGTGTGTGTGTGTGTGTGGCCCACTTGCATATACAGCCCTGTCAGTCAGTCGCAGCTGGCCTTTGGCCCCTTGGTGGTAATTCCTACTGTGCCACTGCCAGGCCCAGAACATTCAGTGACTACCTGTGTGTGTGACAGGCTACAGCTACACATTTGTAATAGCAATCCCTGCAACCTGTTCACTGCACCTGTGTGACCGCATGCTGTTTAGTATACCAGTCCGTGCATACCTGTTAACTGCACCTGTGTAACAGCACATTGTTGTACCAGCAGTCACTGCAACCTGTTCACTGCACCTGTGTAACCGCACATTGTATTAGTTAAGTCAGTGCATACCTTTTACTTCATCCCCCCCAATATGGACAAAATAGGCAGATCCAGAGGCAGGCCACCTGGCAGGTCTGTTCGAGGTCACGCTGTCGTAAATGTTTCTAGCTTTCAAAGTTCGCCTTCCAATTGAAGTCTATTGCGGTTCGCAAAAGTTCACACAAACTGAACTTTTGCGGAAGCTCGCGTTCGAGGTTCGCGAACTGAAAATCGGAGGTTCGAGCCATCTCTAGTCAGGTTCGGTTCACATTGGGCACTTGCCTGCCACTCCTTAGCGATTGCATTCGGGTCAATGCGGCAGGCAAAATCGCACGATTCAGCGCAATTTGCACTTGTGATTACCATTCAATAGAACAAGAACAGCGCAGTCGCCACAAAGACGCCGCATGCACCGCGTTTGCGATTGATCAAAATCGTAAACACCGCAGTGTGACTGTATCCATAGGGATACATTACTAGCAGTGCTTTGCTGATCGCCGGTGATCAGCAAAGCGCTAAAAAAGCGCCAAGTTTGAACCAGCCCTCATTCCAGTGGAATTTGTAAAAATGTCCATCCATCAGGGTCTTTTTCCATTAGGCGCGAATCGCAGCCATTTTCCGCACACGATTTCGGATGCGGAATCGCAGCCTATTGAAATCAATAGGCTGCATCTGAATTGCATGCAGGGAATAAAAATGATGTGGCAGCATACATCCGGATCCCCATAGCCATGCATGGCAGGGCAGAGCGATACATATTACTGTGCGGTGCCGTGCTCGGCTATGGGGATCCGAACATGTGCTGCATGCAGCATGCATCATTTTTTTCCCTGCATGCATTTGCATCAGCACGGGTGCCTGAAATGGAGGCGGCACCCCAGTGGAAATGCAGCCTCAGTAAAGAGTTACATATTGAGGCCAGGTTCACAAATATTCATATTTGCATGCGAATTGCCAATGTGCGAAAACATGTCTGTCGCACAGCTAATAAAAGTCAATGGAATATTGAACTTCTGCTAAAATTTGCGAAATTGCGTTCACGTTTTTGCAAGCTCAAAAATAAAATCCACAGTTTTTCGTATTTGGAACTTTTTGCATTTTTGTGATTTTTCAAAACTGATTATTTTTTTTGTTTTAATGTGAATTTTCACACTGAGATGTTTCCATGCATACCACTGAAATTATTGTGCATGAAATTGTATGTATTTGACTGTATTTTCGCATGCAAATGTTTGCATTTGGAATGTAAACAGTGACATTACCATTGACTTGTATTGCATGTGATTAACATGTTTGGTGTGAAAAAAAAATGCATACATGCTACAGGTCTGTTTGTTTCTCCCAGGAGGAGTATTCTGCATACCTAAATAGCCTAGGCTAATGCTTCATACACACTTGAGATAAAAGTCTTTGGAAAATGAAAGATCACAGACCAATTTTACCCCCTTCCATGTAGTATGAGAGCCATACCTACACAGTCTTTTCTATGGAGCTGAACTCCACATCAGACAGAGATCTTACCCCCTTCCATGTAGTATGAGAGCCACACCTACACAGTCTATTCTATGGAGCTGCACTCCCCAACAAATAAAATCTTTGCAGGATGCTGCACACAAAGATGCCCGTACACACTCAAAAGATCATTATCTGCAAAAGATCTGTTCCTGCAAAAGATCCATTCCATGCAAAATGCATTATAGTCTATGAGATCTGCAGATCATCATACACACTTGGTTTAACAGACAATTATCTGCAGATCATCTGCAGATCAGATTCAACAGGGTGGATTTTCAGATCTGCAGATGATTGCCAGATATGCAGATGAAGTCTGTTAAACCAAGTGTGTATGATGATCTGCAGATCTCATAGACTATAATGCATTTTGCATGGAATGGATCTTTTGCAGGAAGAGATCTTTTGCAGATAATGATCTTTTGAGTGTGTACGGGCATCTTTGTGTGCAGCTTCTTGCAAAGATTTTATCTGATGGGGAGTGCAGCTCCATAGAATAGACTGTGTAGAGTATGGCTCTCATACTACATGGAATGGGGTAAAATTGGTCTGTGATCTTTCATTTTCCAAAGACTGTTATCTCAAGTGTGTATGAAGCATAAGCCTCACTGAGAGGGCGGGGCTACATACCAATATACAGCAATATGTAGATATACAAACAAAGTGGGTATTCTGAATAATTTACTGCATTCTACTATATGACACAAGAAAGGGTGAAAGCACTGTGGGCCAGGGGCGTAACAATAGACCCTGCAAGGGATGCAGCCGCAGGGGGGCCCAGAAGCCACAGGGGGGCCCCCTGCGGGCAAGGAGAGAAAAACACTTTCTTCTCTCTGCACAGTTGTTCTAAAGACTGCATCTGCTCAGCCACTGATAATGAATCATACAAAGTGTTGTAGACAAAGATTTGTAGACAGTTCCTATTCAGTGTGAAGCAGGCTCTTGTGTACAGTGCCCTGCCCCAACTCTCTACCCCTCCCCAAGTGCTTTGTACTGTAGTGATGCCGGAGGAGTCTGCAGAGCCAGTTCTGCTCCATCAGAGATGGACAGAGTGAGTGTAATAAGCTGAGGCTGGGAGCACGCTCCTCTGTCGGTTTTCTGTATGCATGCAGGATTGCGGTGTTGGTGGGAGGGGGCCCCCCTTCCAAAGTTTCGCAGGGGGGCCCAGTGATTTCTAGTTACGCCTCTGCTGTGGGCCCTTTTCCACTTGCTGAGTTTCCATCTAACTTCAAATCGAACGCAATTTACTGATCTCAGGGGCAAAGAGGTTAACATAGTAACTGCATTACCCTTTTCTCATTTGTGCAATCCCATTTTTACCAAAGCACCATATTGTTAATGCATTAGCATGGAGGTTATTGCAGGGGCATTTTTAGGCATAGGCATTCCAGGCCACTGCCTGGAGTGCTATTGGTCCTTGAGGGCCCCATGCCCCTGATTAAGCCCCGCTGCTAAACTAAGCCCCACCCCTCATGCTAAGCCACACCTTCAAAATTAAGCCACACCTCCACAGGTGTATGTGCCCCCATCTGTCCCTTTTTTGTGCTTCCGTCTAAAGGTGCGTACACACATGCGACTATAGTCGTTTGTATCGTTCCCCGATCTTTACCAACGACGATCGTTACAAAAAACGAACCAACGACTATTAAGGCAAACGACGAACGAGTCAAATCGCTACAAAACAAAGTTCTGTCTTGGCGGATTTTTACCACCGACGATCGTTAGCAAAAGTGGTACATCGTTGGAAACGATCGTTCGTACCAGGCTGGACATGCGCATTTCACTTTTTCTCCAAGGAACTTTACAATTTTATGCGCAGGCGCAATAAGTGCTTTTACGTGGTGTAACGTTCGTTCTAACGATGTGATCGTTACACACTTTTTACAACTAACTTTACTTCGGTCGTTCTTTCGTCAATTAAAAGATCGTTCGTCGTTGACAACGAACGATCGTTGTCGCATGTGTGTACGTAGCATAAGATATTGTTAACATCCTGTGTTTACAAATAAGCTCATCTGCCGTGGCAGAGAATATTCCTGAGCTGACACAGCTGAGAGATCAAATTACAACTTGTGATTAGTCACAAATGAGGGTGAATTAGACGGGCTAAACCCTCTAAATACATACAGGGTGCATTCCTCTATGTTTTTGCTTTTGTCCTGTGCAAGAGTTCAGGTCCATTTTAAACGAGGCTTGCATACAAATTTAATGCATACACATTTAATGCACATCAGCAGGAGATGTGTTTGATTGACCCAGTTCCAATCTGCATACAATTTGCAATATGTTTTCAATGATTAACCCCTCAGTGACCATCTTTAGTGGAAACTAGGGAGGGTTTTGTATAGGGAAAAGATTTTTAATTCCTAAAATAAAATAAGTAAAGGTAGCCATACACTGGTCGATTTGCCATTAGATCGACCAACTGACAGATCCCTATCTGATCGAATCTGATCAGAGAGGTGATCATATGGCTGCCTTTACTGCAAACAGATTGTGAATCGGCTACCTTTAGTCTAAGTAGGATCATTATTATAGATACACCTGTTTATCTCATTGTGCTGTATATTTATTTCTTATTAAAGAGGAACTTTAACCCTAAGTTTGATCTTCATCCCAATCAGTAGCTGGTACCCCCTTTCTCTTGAGAAATATTTACCTTTTCTCTAATAGTGCATCAGAGATTTCTTTGTGGCTCATATTGTGGTAAAACCCCTCCCATAGTGTGATGTCAGGGCCATGGCAGCTTCCTGTCTGTGAACCTTGTTGCATTGTGGGAAATAATGGCTTGTTTCCAACTGCCAAGCAAGCAGTATCTCCCTCTCTGCATATATATTTACCTTTCGGCCTATCAAATTGTTAGCAGGTGTGTTTATGGTTTAAGGGAATGTCTGAGGTCATAAAAAAAAAATCTACTTACCCGGGGCTTGCTCCAGCCCCTTGCAGCCGTCCTGTGCCCTCGCCGCACCTCTCCGGTGCAGACGCCAACCTCACTAGGTCGGCATCTACTGTGCCTGCATGAGAGCTGCTCGCGGTCGCACTCACGTAGTCTAAAGTGTATCTACTACAGTGGCTCTCGCACAAGCGCAGTAGATGTAGACTGGGGCGAGGTTGGCATTTGTACCGGCGGGGAACCCCCAGGCCACTGGCTGGGAGCGGAGCTGCGGTGAGGGCATAGGACAGCTGCAAGGGGCTGGAGGAAGCCCTGAGCAAGTAGATTTTTTTTTAATGACCTCGGACATTCCCTTTAAGGGCAGTGGTTGCTGTCTTTTCCATGTCTGTCAGCAGTAAATATGACAACCTGCAGGCTTACAGTAAATTCAAACAACATAAATGAATTACATGGCAAGTATCAATTTATCCATCTTTTATTACTTCCCATTTTGCAATGTCTTGATTCATTTTCTTCCCACTACTAGTATTTTTTGGTAAAGTTCCTCTTTAAATTGTTTTGCAGAATCTGTGGCACCAGTTTGACCTTTGTTCATAAAATAAGTTTGGATTAGAAGTAAAGAGACTATTACTGGAAGAGCAGAAAGCCAGAGATGAGTAGGAGGTAAGTATGTGAAGGTGAGACAACGGCTGACACTTGTTGGGAGGTGTGGTTACTCAATGACTGATCTGAAGGGTGTTGAGTAATTGTGTACTCAGGAGACGCACCTGCTGTTTATACAAAGTACAGTTATGGTCTGCACTTCCCACTAAGATCTGCAGCTCCATATAACAGCAGAGATGTAGGCGTAGCTATGGGGGGCAAAGGGGAACACATGTCCCCAGGCGCAGCACTGTGAGGGCACTGCACCCCCACATGCGTGAGAGGCAGCTCACTGGCTTCCCGAAGTGTCCCTGCTTCTCTTCCCCTGCAGAGGAGTGGAGAAGCAGTAATAGCAGCAGTCAAAGTGGGGTACATCTGGCTATCTAAAAGGTACACATTTCGCTATTTAAAGGGGGACACATCAGGCTTTTCTATACTGGGGGAGGAGGGGCACATTTGTGATATGTGGCAACGCCCATTTTGTCCGGGGGGAGGAGAGTTGCGAAAACTGTCTTTGTCCCTGGGCACTGAAAACCCTAACTACGCCTCTTTATTGTTAACCAATAAAAAGAGCAGTGTAACATGCAGCAAACCCACAGAAATAGCAATGGGCTTGATTCATCAAGCGCAGCTTAATGAGAGGAGCTCAAGTTCAGTGCACGCTATGCTGCGTAGCGTGCACTGGTAACTTACGCACACTCCTAAGTAATGGCCGTGCCACTGAACCAACCCTGAGCCCCGGCGGGTCCAGTGGCTTTAGTGGACATGATCCCCGCATGCTTGGCCCAATAGGTTACCTGTCACAACCTATTCTTCTGCTATACAATGACCTAAATAAATGAAAACCATCACTGAAATATTATTACCAATGTTAACCACTTCAGCCTTCAGTAGTTTTTCACCTTATGCCTCCGAGCAATTTTCACCTCCCATTCATTCGCCAATAACTTTACCACTACTTAATTAAACACAATTAATTGATCTATATCTTGTTTTTTCCGCCATCAATTAGGCTTTCTTTGGGTGGTACATTTTGCTAAGAATTATTTTTTTCTAAACGCATTTTAACAGGAATATTAAGAAAAAAATGCAAAAAAATTCATTATTTCTCAGTTTTCGGCCATTATAGTTTAAAAACAATACATGCTGCCATAATTAAAACCCACGTATTTTATTTGCCCATTTGTCCTGGTTATTACACCATTTAAATTATGTCCCTATCACAATGTATGGTGCCAATATTTTATTTGTAAATAAAGGTGCATTTTTTTAGTTTTGCGTCCATCACTATTTACAAGCTTATAATTAAAAAAAATATTAGTAAAGTACCCTCTTGACATGCATATTTAAAAAGTTCAGACCCTTAGGTAATTATTTATTTAGTTATTTTTTTTAAATTGTAAAATTTTTTTTTTTTTAGTTAAACATTTTATTTGGGTATTTTTTGAGGTGTGAGGGTTAAACAGTTAATTTTAAATGTCATTTATTGTGTTATGTGTAAAAAAAATGTATTTGCTTGTAGTCTTACTATTTGGCCACAAGATGGCCACAGTGATTTTGTTTAATTCCCATCCTGTAAGTGAGAGTGCTCGCTTACAGGAAGCACAAGGAGGACGTGATTTTTTTTTGGTCAGAAAAACCTCGGCCTCTGAAAAGAAGCTGTTGGCTTTTCTACCAGAGATTTAGATCAAAGAATGGGAATCAGACTTAGATCAAAGAAGAAAGGCGCACGCAGCAGCCTAGCAGCAACCTTTTGGCGAAAATGGTTAAATATAACAATTTTTTTCTGTGTTGTAACAGGAGAAACAAGAGCGCAGGTGTGACTGTCACCGCTGTGAAGACCCCCGTGCAGGAGATCGGGTAAGCAATGACTGAAAATATAGAGAGAATAGCTCGCTCTTAAAACACCAAATTTCCCTTTAGAGTGGTCCAGATTCTAATGTACAAACGACCCCTTCATTCGGGGTCTAATCTTCAAATTTTAGTCATTACTTAATGGGGTATGAAACTCAGCATTTCCTCTATGTTCTAAAAGATTATTTGCAGCATAAAATCAACTACCACAAAAAATTGTAGCAGGACAGCAATCAAACAGTTAAACACAGCACTTTGTTCTTAAGTGGAAAGCTTCTGGCCACATCTGAAGAGGTGATAACATTCCTTTATCAAATACATTTAGTAAACATTAGCAAACTGCCGAAACTAAGATGTACGGAGCTGAATAATGAAGTGATCACTAGATAGATTTTAATATATAAATATAGCAACTATGCAATAAAATGCAATGGCAGCTTTCAGAGAAAATAAACTGTACTTTGGGAATTTGTAGTTTGTAAACAGACAATATTACTCGTGCACAAAAGCAAACGTGATAACTGTATGGGTAATGAAAAATAGGAAAACATATTTTTATTGTATGTTTACAATACAATAATACAACACAATAACATTTCTATAGCGCTTTCCTCCCATAGGACTCAAAGCGCTTAGGCTCTCTCAGATTAAAAATCTTTAGCAGGTAAATTGTGCATTAATTTATACAGCCTTTTTTGTTTTTTTCTGATTTTATTTTTATTTTTTTTAGTAAACTCAAACAAATGCTTAAAAAAAAGAAGGAAAAAACAAAAGAAAAAAAAAGAAAGAAAAAAGGGAAGCTTGAAATTTCTCTCCAAATAAGTGATGTTGAGCAGAGTAAAAACAATAAATTGTACATTTATGTGTACAGATTTACGTAT
Source organism: Hyperolius riggenbachi (assembly GCF_040937935.1). NCBI lineage: Eukaryota > Metazoa > Chordata > Amphibia > Anura > Hyperoliidae > Hyperolius > Hyperolius riggenbachi. The sequence goes on from NC_090651.1 coordinate 370,929,073, forward strand.
ATTTCCACCCTAAAAGAGGAGCATTTCAGAAAAAAAAGAGGAACAGTGGAATTTTATCCAAACGGGGACATTCCCTTTACTAGCCTAAGTAGCCTATCAGATTCTTTTGTTTGTTTGTTTGTTTTTTTCAGCTCAACTGAAACCCAAAATTGAAGTTATTAAATCCTGAAAGCTCAACATACATGTAGTGTAAATTATGGGTATTATTTTTGGCTTTGCACTTTCAAACTTTACATCTATTTTATAATTGTGCTTCCCAATGGTTATACACCTATCCGGTCTAGTGGGGTCTACAAATTTTACTTCCTGTGAACCACAAGCTTACAGCATCCAAAAGGAAAGAAAACCGAGAGCCCAATATAGTGTAGTATGTATTGGATTTGGGAGAAAAATTAAACGTAAGTAATTATACTCACAAACCAGGGTTACCACTCAGGCAACCACTGTAAATGCAGGTGGGAAGATTAAGGCCTGTCCCCATTTAGGGCTAAGATGTCGCTCTCTGTAGATCAGGAAATATGGGTATATCACCCCTCCACCCGGGGTGGACACTAGTAATGCAGAAGGTGAACAGATGCGCCAAAAGGGTAAAATTGTTAAAATTGTTAGGGAGGTAGTGGTGGACTCCCCTCCCCCAAGCAGACGTGAAGCTGTCAATTTTTCAACAGAACACATTTATTCACATACTCTCAAATTAACAGGCAACGCGTTTCGAAGGTATATTCATGCTTCCTCAGGCAATAACGAGAAGGAGTATCACACAAAGTCTAGTATACGCCTAGTGCTCAAAGCAGGTCATTTGGGTTTCGCCATAGACTGTAACATAAAATTGCAGTTATGGCAGCAATTTACCATTTAGCTGAAGTCCAGATATTGGTAAAGGCAGGTAAGTGTAAGTAACCAGATACCCAGTATTGAGTATTTTGTAGACAAACCCCACTTTGGCTATCAGTTAGTGTAGGTAGCGGGGTTAGTGTTAAGTGTTGGTAGTGAAGGGTTAGTGTGAAAGTTATAGGCTGCATGAGTACTACACTGCATCAGTACGTTTAAACACAGCACCTTCTATGTGCATGCTTGCACACTATATTGTTAGTGATGTAGCAGACCGGCCTGGAAACCCCATCATGAAATTCCCTGCTCTTTCTTTTGATAAATGTTAATGTACACTACCGTTAGGTTGATACATCATAAGCCATTTACCACATTTATACATATACTTTTTTTCCTATCGTAACTTTAAAATCGATTTCCTCCAAAACTATAAGGTCTTTTTGAAAAATTCTCTTCCTCCTGTTCCCACTGACCTCCTTAACATACTCTGAAAATTTGCTGTCTCTAGCAGGTACGGCAGCTTTGCTATTAACTGCTGAAGTCTGCAGCCATTAACCAATTCCCCACACTCAGCACATGAACTTAAAAATCGATTTTCAAACTACAAGGTCTTTTTGAAAAATTCTCTTCATTTTGTTCTCACTGTCCTCCTTAACATGCCGTTCAAATTTGGTGTTTCTAGCAGGTACAGGGGCTTTTCTATTAACTGCTAAAGTCGGCGGCCGTTGACTTTAATGTTAAATGAGAACACAATTTTTTTTTAAATTGCACTAAATGTGACTGGCGAACAGCCCAAGTTTGCCTGGAACTGTCCGGTATATAGAGATGCTATATATTATGTGTGAAATAAGGTATCGGTTGAAAAGGGCGCCTGAGCTGCCTGTATGAAAAGGGCGCCACCATAGACATCAATGTTATTTCTGGAAATATGGGTTACAAGGTGTAGAAAAGGGCGCCCAAGTTTTGATATGGGCTACACCAGGCGCCTTTTTTTGTAGCCGAAGTTTATATGGGCTACACCAGGCGCCTTTTTTGTAGCCGAAGTTTATATGGGCTACACCAGGCGCCTTTTTTGTAGCCGAAGTTTATATGGGCTACACCAGGCGCCTTTTTTTTGTAGCCGAAGTTTTTATATGGGCTACACCAGGCGCCCTTTTTTGTAGCCGAAGTTTATATGGGCTACACCAGGCGCCTTTTTTGTAGCCGAAGTTTATATGGGCTACACCAGGCGCCTTTTTTTGTAGCCAAAGTTTTTATATGGGCTACAAGCGCTGGAAGCCGAATTATTTCATTCCCCCACTATCCATGACGGCCTGGAGGGCGAATAGCAATTAACACATCCCGGAGTTTTTTTGTAGCCAAAGTTTTTATATGGGCTACAAGCACTGGAAGTCGATTTATTTCATTCCCCCACTATCCATGGCGGCCTGGAAGGTGAATAGTAATTAACACATCCCGGAGTTTTTTTGTAGCCGAAGTTTTTATATGGGCTACACCAGGCGCCTTTTTTGTAGTCAAAGTTTATATGGGCTACACCAGGCGCCTTTTTTGTAGCCGAAATTGGTATATATGGGCTCCACCAGGCGCCCTTTTTTACAGGCGCCCTTTTCATATAAACCCGTGAAATAATGTATATACTCAAGTATAAGTCTAAGTATAGGGGTCGACTTATATACGAGTCACAGGCAACACTGAGCAATCAGTGTACTGATAGTGACATTCCAATTTGCAGCATTTTACCCAGTGATAAGTGATACTCTGAGGAAAGGTAATGCCAAGAAAACACAGGTCTGAAAGTCCTGGCCACAACAATTAACAAGGAAAGTGGTGCGGGGGAAATACTGGGCTGCAGGAAGGGGGTGAATCATTGCAACACTTGGGGCCTGGAGGAGGTATTGGCTGCACTAAGTGACAGGGGGGGTCAATGGCTGCAATACTGTATGCAGTGCAGTCATTAACCCCTCCTGAGACCCAAGTGCAACCATTAACTTTGCTGGGTAGACTTATACTTGAGTTAATAAATAAATTCCAGTTTAAGAGGGTTGAATATTGGAGTCAACCTATACACAAGGTTGTGCAAATTTGGACAGAGGCGCCAGGCAGGTTAAAATGATCTAAAGACAACTAAAAAGGAGGAATACAGGTGGACTTACCGCCTGAAATGATGGACAATCGAGATAACAATCAGAAATAACAATTTATTTTGGCACTCCACAACGCGTTTCGCAGGTATAACCCGCCTCATCAGGCAAGGAGTGCAAGCTCAAAAAGGTCCAATAGTGGCAATGCGCCTCTGTCCACTATTGGACCTTTTTGAGCTTGCACTCCTTGCCTGATGAGGCGGGTTATACCTGCGAAACGCGTTGCGGAGTGCCAAAATAAATTGTTATTTGTGATTTGAACAATCTCGATTGTCCATCATTTCAGGAGGTAATTCCATCTGTACTCCTCCTTTTCAGTTGTTTTTAGATCATTTTAACCTGCCTGGCGCCTCTGTCCAAATTTGCACAGTATATAGTCCACCTTGGGTGGAGGGGACTGTCCCCTTCTTTCTATCTACAGAGAGTGACTTCTTAAACCTGAGTGGGGTCAGGTTCTAATCAGTGCTGGGCCGAAATTACGCATTAGCGTAATTACGCATCGTAATTCACTACAAATGCACCGTAAGCGTTACGTGTAAGGTTACGGTATTACGCGTAATTAATTACGCGTAGACCGTGGGTTACGTTTTACGCGTAACAAATTACGCGTAAGACAGTAAACTCCCATTGAAATTACACAGTCTGCCGTAATCGCGTAATATTACGCTCCCGTATAATATAAAAAAGCCGCCGACTTTAAGGGTTAATAGCAAAGCCCCCTTAAGTGCTAAGAGCCTCAAATTTGGAGAATATATTAAGGAGATCAGAAGGAATAAGAGGAAAAAATTTTTTTTCAAAAAGACTTTATAGTTTTTGAGAAAATCGATGTTAAAGTTTCAAAGGAAAAATAGATACATTTAAAAACCCGCCGACTTTAACGGTTAATAGCAAAGCCTGCTTAAAATTTAGAAACACCAAATTTACAGGGTATATTAAGGGGATCAGTGGGAATAAGAGGAAAAATTTTTTTTTCAAAAAGACCTTATAGTTTTTGAGAAAATCGATTTTTAAGTTTCAAGGGCAAAAATGTCTTTTAAATGCGGAAAATGTCAGTTTTTTTTGCACAGGTAACAATAGTGTTTTATTTTCATAGATTCCCCCAAGTGGGAAGAGTTTTACTTACTTCGTTCTGAGTGTGGGAAATATTAAAAAAAAAACGACGTGGGGTCCCCCCTCCCAGACCTCTTTAACCCCTTGTCCCCCATGCAGACTGGGATAGCCAGAATGCGGAGCACCGGCCGCGTGGGGCTCCGCACCCTGACTATACCAGCCCGCATGGTCCATGGATTGGGGGGTCTCGGAAGGGGAGGGGCAGCCAAGCTTTCCCCTCCCCCTCCGAGCCCTTGTCCAATCCAAGGACAAGGGGCTCTTCTCCACCTCCGATGGGCGGTGGAGGTGGAGGCCGCGATTTCCTGGGGGGGAGGTTCATGGTGGCATCTGGGAGTCCCCTTTAAAAAGGGGTCCCCCAGATGCCCACCCCCCCTCCCAGGAGAAATGAGTATAGAGGTACTTGTACCCCTTACCCATTTCCTTTAAGAGTTAAAAGTAAATAAACACACAGACACTTTGAAAAAGTATTTTAATTGAACAAAAAACATAACCACGAAAAAAGTCCTTTAATATTCTTAATTAACCATTAATACTTACCTGTCCCTTTAAAAGCCAGTTCCCACGCAATATCCTCGGAAATATACTAATCAGTTACAATGTAACAAAGTTATTACAATGTAACAACTTTGTTACTTTGTAACACCACCGCACCCGACGTCACTCGCCGCCACCCCCGCGTCTGCGCTGACCCGACAGAGCTCTGAGCTATATAGCTCAGAGCTCCCTAAGCATCTTTGTATTTGGGCTCCAAGGAGCCCCATTGGTCCTTAGCAGACCAATGGGGTTCCTTTAAATCAAAAGGAACCCCATTGGTCTGCTAAGGACCAATGGGGCTCCTTGGAGCCCAAATACAAAGATGCTAAGAGAGCTCTGAGCTATATAGCTCAGAGCTCTGTCGGGTCAGTGCGGGACGCTAAGTCCCCGCCGCCTCCCGCTGTCAGCCCCGCCCACATCTGTCACCCACATGTCACCCACATGTGGGTGACATGTGGGTGACATGTGGAAGAGGCGGGGAGGACAGCGGGAAGCGGCGGGGACTTAGCGTCCCGCACGGACCCGACAGAGCTCTGAGCTATATAGCTCAGAGCTCTCTTAGCATCTTTGTATTTGGGCTCCAAGGAGCCCCATTGGTCCTTAGCAGACCAATGGGGTTCCTTCTGATTTAAAGGAACCCCATTGGTCTGCTAAGGACCAATGGGGCTCCTTGGAGCCCAAATACAAAGATGCTTAGGGAGCTCTGAGCTATATAGCTCAGAGCTCTGTCGGGTCAGCGCAGACGCGGCGGTGGCGGCGAGTGACGTCGGGTGCGGTGGTGTTACAAAGTAACAAAGTTGTTACATTGTAATAGCTTTGTTACATTGTAACTGATTAGTATATTTCCGAGGATATTGCGTGGGAACTGGCTTTTAAAGGGACAGGTAAGTATTAATGGTTAATTAAGAATATTAAAGGACTTTTTTCGTGGTTATGTTTTTTGTTCAATTAAAATACTTTTTCAAAGTGTCTGTGTGTTTATTTACTTTTAACTCTTAAAGGAAATGGGTAAGGGGTACAAGTACCTCTATACTCATTTCTCCTGGGAGGGGGGGTGGGCATCTGGGGGACCCCTTTTTAAAGGGGACTCCCAGATGCCACCATGAACCTCCCCCCCAGGAAATCGCGGCCTCCACCTCCACCGCCCATCGGAGGTGGAGAAGAGCCCCTTGTCCTTGGATTGGACAAGGGCTCGGAGGGGGAGGGGAAAGCTTGGCTGCCCCTCCCCTTCCGAGACCCCCCAATCCATGGACCATGCGGGCTGGTATAGTCAGGGTGCGGAGCCCCACGCGGCCGGTGCTCCGCATTCTGGCTATCCCAGTCTGCATGGGGGACAAGGGGTTAAAGAGGTCTGGGAGGGGGGACCCCACGTCGTTTTTTTTTTTATATTTCCCACACTCAGAACGAAGTAAGTAAAACTCTTCCCACTTGGGGGAATCTATGAAAATAAAACACTATTGTTACCTGTGCAAAAAAAACTGACATTTTCCGCATTTAAAAGACATTTTTGCCCTTGAAACTTAAAAATCGATTTTCTCAAAAACTATAAAGTCTTTTTGAAAAAAAATTTTTTCCTCTTATTCCCACTGATCCCCTTAATATACCCTGTAAATTTGGTGTTTCTAAATTTTAAGCAGGCTTTGCTATTAACCGTTAAAGTCGGCGGGTTTTTAAATGTATCTATTTTTCCTTTGAAACTTTAACATCGATTTTCTCAAAAACTATAAGGTCTTTTTGAAAAAAAAATTTTCCCTCTTATTCCTTCTGATCTCCTTAATATATTCTCCAAATTTGAGGCTCTTAGCACTTAAGGGGGCTTTGCTATTAACCCTTAAAGTCGGCGGCTACCTAACATTGATCCATGCGTCAACTTTTCCGCTTGGCAGCATGACCTTACGCATTAATTGCTAGTAGGAATTTACGCGTAAGCCTATAACGTAACAACTTGAATTACGGTGTTCTTACGCGTAATTGCGTAAGGGCAATGCGTAATTACAGACATGTACCGAAATTGAATGTCTATGCCGTAAGCGTAATTTCGTAATGCGTAATAGCGTAAAATTACGCGTAATGATCCGTAAGCGTAGCTTTTTCCATTACGATCAGCACTGGTTCTAATGCTCCCCACCTGCATTTCAAGTGGTTGCCTATGTGGTAGCCCGTGTTTGTGAGTATATCCACATCTGTTAATTATTTCGCCAACAATTGTTAGACTTACTGCACTATATTGGGCTCTCGGTTTTTCTTTTTGTTTCAAGTGCACTATACACAAGGTTGACTTGTATTCAAAAATATATACAGTAATTAATGGAAGAAATGCAGATTGTTTCTGAAATAACTGAGACTTGTTTTGTTAAAGGGTGCAAAGCCAAAAGGATGAAGGAACTTCTCCAATGTCACAAGATATCTACACTGAGGAGGACACAGTGAAGGAACAGATTTTGGAAGATGTTACGGGAACACGGAAAGTGAAGGATGAACCACAAGTTCCTAGAGAGGAGTCCACCACTTCCAGCGGGGCTTTCGGAAGTCTAATTTCAGTAGAGAAAGTAGAGAAAGTGAGCATACAGACACAGACAGAAATACAGCTGTGCGAGAGTGACGTGGGATTCAGTACCGGCTCACAGGATGTGGAGGAAAGCAAAACTGAGAAAGGAAACCTGCTAAATGATTTAGAAACAAACAACCAGCCGAGTCAGGCTTCTGAGGTGAGAACTGAGAAGAGGCGCAGAAAGAACAGGGGAAGACGTTCTACCAGAGCACATAAGAAGGACCATCCAAAGCCTGGCAGGGATGGTGAACAAAAAGCTCCCTCAAGCCAACTTTTAACCATTACCTTTGGTAAGTTTACTGTTGTGCACTGTTCTAACTTCAAATGAGCTATCTTGGCCAAACATGTGAGAAAACGGCCTCTAGTTGTTAGTGTGCAAACTGTGCATGTAAACCCAAAACTTAAGAAGGCAAATCCTTAAAGTAGTAAACTTTCAAATGTGATGGAGACAATTTCACGTAGTAGACAATGGGTAGGAGGGAGGCACCCAATGGGTGTTCTATTTTAGTGTTTTAAAATATAGATAAAAATGATTAAAAAAAGAGAGGCAGTCACTTACCTCTCCAAAAGAAACCAGTTCAACCGGAATAAAGTTTTTATTAAAAAAAGCAATCTGACAACGTGTTTCACGGGTTATGGCCCGCTTCCTCAGGTCAATATAAAATGCCTTGATAGCATAGGTGATTGAGTGTAGGTGCCTATGAGGGTACCGCTGGCTGCCTAACGCTAAAGGACACCTATAGCTACCTATGGTCGGCAAAGGAAGTAAGGGAGAGGTGACAGCTAGGTCAGTCAGCACACTTGCTATTCAGTGGGGTTTGTAGGGTCATGGAGGGGGAAGTCTGGGGTGCCAGGACATCTGTGCCTATAGGCTCCGGTGATGTAAATCTGGGCCTGATATATATATATATATATATATATATATATATATATATATATATATATATTTTTTTTTTTTTTTTTTTTTTTTTTTGTAAATAGCCTTAAGTTGGGTTCACTAACCTAATTGTGTATGGGTGGATTAGGGCTGGTAACATGGTTAGCCACATTTTTTGTAATAGAGGATTACAGTATACAATATTCTGGATGAGCGCCGTGGAATTACTGATTCTCCCCATGCAGTCCTGTGGCCACAGCTGAAGATCCTCTCTATAACTGGGAAGCTCCTGGCAGCGGGTGGATATAAATCATGTCTAGGGATTGGATTTGCTTCCGGTCCGCTTGATGTGTAACACTAACCTCACTCTGGCAGCTATTTGTCTTGGCTGGATTCCCGTGAGCTGTCCTAATGCTGGCATGCAGTGCTTGGCCTGTTATTATCTTAAGCATGACATGTTATGTAATCTCATGTTGTTACCAATCCTCAACTCATCACCCTCTTCTCTTTCTGTAATAGGAGACTTTGTTATGGCGGTACTAAATTGTTTGTGTGTGTGTGTATATATATATATATATATATATATATATATATATATATATATATATTCTGTTTGAGTTCTGTTTGACGCATGCTGACGGCATATCACATGACACCGATGTGACCATGGAAACCCGACGCTGGAAGTGGCGATTAGGTGACTTAACTCTCTGCCCCTTTGCTTATCGGCTGCTGGCAACTCTGCTGGGAAGTAGGTAGAGGAATCTGGACATCCATCGGCGGGCCAAATTCACAGTCCATATGGGCCAGATACAACACTAGACTAGTCCATCTCCTCATGGGGGATTCTCATGGATTTCCTTTTTTTTTTTTTTTCAAAAGCACCTAATAAATGACATTTGCTCACTGTCAAAATAGTGTGAAACTGAGTAGGCAGGCTGACCAACATTTTTGTATAGATCTTTTCCAGGGAGTGCTTTTGTAAAATACAAAGGAGATATTGAGAATCCCCCTTGAGGAGATGGACTAGTCCAATTTATTTGTAAGCGACTGCAACATTGGACAAAAGGCGTTTAGAGTGCATTTCACTCTGGGAGAAATTACATTCTTTTAATTATGTGCAAACATGCATTTACCGGTAAACTTTCAAACTGTTTCCGATACTGGCCCTTTATGATGACACTATTTTAACATAATTGATGCCAAAAACCCTGGATACGAGAGTAGAGCTGTTGTCCAATCAGACTCTTTTATTCACTTATAATTCAACAACAACTCTTATTGGTGATTGTGTACAAATGCTCCACTCTTGCATGTGGGTTGTCATCTATCAAGATATTGGTGTTGGTGTAGGTATATGGCTATGTATATGGATAAGACGTATGTATAAGAAGTTAACCTAAAAGGACACTGTTTGTGTTCTAAGGGACATTTTATCGCTCTTAAAGAGGAACTCCAGTGAAAATAATGTAATAAAAAAGTGCTCCATTTTTACAATAATTATGTATAAATGATTTAGTCAGTGTTTGCCCATTGTAAAATCTTTTAAATCCCTGATTTACATTCTGACATTTATTACATGGTGACATTTTTACTGTTGGCAGGTGATGTAGCTGCTGCATGCTTTTTTGGCAGTTGGAAACAACTGTAAACAGCTATTTCCCACAATGCAACAAGGTTCACAGACAGGAAACTACCAGGACCACGGTCCTCAGAGCTTCTTGTGGGAGGGGTTTCTCCACAATATCAGTCATACAGCGCCCCCTGATGATCTGTTTGTAAAAAAGAAATAGATTTCTCATGTAAAAGGGGGTATCAGCTACTGATTGGGATAAAGTTCAATTCTTGGTCTGAGTTTCTCTTTAAGGCAACCATTCATCAGGCGACTTCGCAGCCAATCGACCATCCAAATTTGATTATTTTAATTGAATCGGATGAAAATTGGTGCTGCCAAGTGCATGCCCAACTGATGTTGCGATCAAATTCGGGCCAAAATTGGTTGCATGAATCTGTCGAACATGCTGCAAGATGTCGGGCCGACTTGCTCGATCGGGAGTGGCAATCGACATCAAGACGAGCAACAAATGTGTTGAAATCCTCCCCCCCCCCAATTTGCAATATGTCCCAACAACGCTGAGATTTGGGTGCAGCCGGCGCCGCCATAGACCGTAATAGATATTGCGGCGACGTCAGAAGAACGAGCTGAAGTTACTTTTAAAACACTGTAATTCGGACGCCAGCAATAGCTGGAACCCGAAGTACATCATTCCCCATCATCCACTTGGACCTGGAGGGGGAATAGTAATTATCGCCGCCGGGACTTGTGCAGCAGCAGGATAAGCCGTATATCGGCTGTATTCTGCACCCAAGTCTCCCGGCGGCGAGTTCTCTCATATGCTGTGTACGCCACTTCTCCACCGCTGGGTCCGGGCGCAGTCCTTGGTCCATACACGGGCCCAATGTGGTTACCGGAGTAACATAGGCGCACACGTGGGGCGCATGTATGGACCAGGGACAAAGCCAGCGGCGGACAAGGACAGGTAATGTATAATGCACTGGGCACAGGGAAGGGGGGTGCATATTGCACATTGGGGGGCAGCGTCAGGCCGGCAAGGCGGCAGATGCAGCGTTACAAGGTCGGTTCCAGATAAATTTGGGTGTGAAATTGATCAGAAATCGTCCTGCAGTGTATGGACAGTTGACAGATCTCTCAAATCTGTCCATTGCTAGATGTATGGGCACCTTTATAGAGAAACTTTATCAATGAATGGAAGAGATTTCCCAGCAAGGTCCATGTGCAATTAACTTTTTCTCTTTAAGCCTCATCTACACGATACAATTTTCCATCAGATAGACGGATTTATTAGATAGATCTAATAAGAAATTGCATCGTGTGTAGATGTCCAAATTGTTTCAGATCAATTTTGCAATAGATTTTGCTTTGATAAGTACCCAAAATCTAATGCAATCCGATTGGACCGGTTGGAAATTATCTAATAGATCTGTCTAATAGATCCGGATCTGACGGAAAATTTTACCGTGTAGATGAGGCTTTAATTCTCTCCTAGGTGATATTTTAAACGTTTTAATAAAATGCCTTTATGCCTCCAGCAAGCAAGAAAATACTCCAAATAATTTTGATAGTTCTTTTTCAATTACTTTTTGATATTTCTTTAGTTGAAAAGTGCTGGAAATGTATTTTAAATAGAAGATGAAAAATGATCTCTTAGGAGAAAACTCCCTTGCCTTTTAAACCACCAGAAAAAGTGAAAATACTCAAAATAATTTACAGTACTTTTCCCCCTACTTTTTAGTACTTTTCAAGTGCAAAGTGCTGAAAAATCTTTTTAAAAAGAAGTTGAAAAATGAGCTTCTAGGACAGGGCTGTCCAGCATATGTGGCCCAGGCTGCACTCACTTGCCCAGACTATTTTTGTGTTCGGCCCCCTCCTCTGGCAGGCCCACTTTTAGTTTTTTTGTTTTTTTTCGATTGGTTCAGCCACCTGAAGGCAGGACATTGATGCTGTGCACACTCCAGCTCGAAAAAAATTTGGTGCTGGACACACCCCTTCCCCATGAAGTTGGACAGCTCTGTCCTAGGAGAAACATTCAATTCACTTTTTCAACTACATTTTTTCCTTGAAGATAATTTTTCATCTTCTGTTTAAAATAACTTTTTTTTTTCTAAATAATTTTGATAGTACTTTTCCACATACTTGTTGTACCTTTTCTATAGCAGAGCATTTTTTTGGTTGTTGGTGGCCTATAGAGATGTCGCGAACACAGAATTTTCCGTTTGCGAACAGCGAACGTCCGCAAATGTTGGCGAATATGCGAACCAGGCAAACTGCTATAGACTTATGGGCGGGCGAATTTTAAAATCTAATTTTGGCCACAAAAATGATGGAAAAGTTGTTGCAAGAGGTCTAACACCTGGACTGTGGCATGCCGGAGGGGGATCCATGCCAAAAGTCCCACCAAAAATTACGGAGTTGACGCAAAGTCGGGTTTTAATCCCTAAAGGGCAGAGATCACATTATGCACAACTCTGGGTGTCGGTGGGCTGTGGAGTGTCACACACAGAGAAATACAATAGTGCTATCAGAATACAGGGAAATAATAATGCACTGGAGTGGTTCTGTGCCTGCAACTTAATGAGGCAACAGCAGTAGTGTGCACACAGCTCTGGGTGTCAGTGGGCTGTGGGGTGTCACACAAAAAAAAAACAACACGAGACTGATGTGCTAGCCCTCAATAGGCCTGTTTGGGGTGCTTTCACAGCAAGTGGGGAACAAGAACACAGGCCTAACTAATGCTTTCCCTACCTACAGCAGGTCTGACCCTGCTCTCACTATAACAGTCAGCAGCCAGCAGAGAATGAATCCAACATGGCCACCACAACTGCTTTTTGATAGGGGGGTGGGGAGTCCAGGAAGGGGTGCTAGCTGATTGGCTGCCATGTGTCTGCTGACTGTGAGGTAAGGAGTCAAATTTGGCTCTATGATGATGTATAGGGGCGGGTCAAACACGCCATATGTTCGCAGTTCGTGGAGAATGTGAACAGCGGAAATTTGCCGGGAACTGCCAGCGAACAGTTCAGGCCACCTCTAGTGGCTTATTGATAACAGGTAAAATATCACCTAGGAGAAAAGTTAGGAGAAAAAGTGAGTTGAATAAGGCCCAAAGTGTGATGAAACATCTGGAACACTAAAAGAAGTCTACATAAAACTTTGTCTCCTTTTCTTGTGCATGTTTCGCTTCAGGTTTTTTTTTTTTTTTATTATTTTAATCATGAGTTGTTTATACATTACTAGTTCACTAGAAAACGTATATCCATTCTTCCCCTGCAGGTAAATCCTTGTTGTCTTATGCAAGTTTAAGTCTCGTTGCTTTCTTCTTCCTTATTGGTGGCACACAGTGTAAGTAGACCAAGAAATATGAATGTGTTTGACCTGACGTTATGATCAATTGTCCATAGAGAATTTGTACTTGAGGAGAATTCACTGTGAAACTGGAGAGCTGTGGTTGGCTGGTTGCGATCATGTGACCATCGCTCTCATTGGCTTCTCATTCCCGCTTACGCAGAAAGAGAAGATCACATGATCATGACTAGCCAATGCAGAGATGTACAAACCAATGACTGACCCGGTAACATGCTCCTCCATGACAATTGTTGAGAAGAATTCCTTTAGAATATATCCGATACATCTATTTTATTTAAAGTGCCCCTCTAGTTTGTACACAGAAATGTGAGTGGAACAGATTTAAATTTAAAAATAAATGAAGAAATGTAAATTTAAATAAAAATGTATTTTAGACAAATTTTTGGTTGCATGTGGCCAATGCTAGTGGTAGCTGGAGATCGTCATTGAGATCCAAATAATTTATCATTCCCAAATTCTATGCAACTTGGAATTGGGCCAAAAAAAATTCAGAAAGCGGATCTGATTGGCCCACTGCCAAGCTGCATACAATTTTCATTAAACTTACATGCAAGCCAGAATTGTTTGCAAGATATTGAGCATCTCGCCACATATGAAATGCAGCAAAAAGTACCCCACATATAAAATGACATATCAGTAACAGTGGTGGTGAGGTGGATGGAAGTGTGTGTGTGTGTGTGTGTGTGTGTGTGTGTGTGGTTTAATCTCAGTAGAGCTCCATTTTAACAAAGTAATGTCCAAAGAAAGGATTTTTTTTATAGGTGCTCTTTAAAATGAACTCTCAATGTATTCCCTTTTTTCAGGTTCTTTAGTGACACCCCCATCTGAACCTTGGCAGGCGTATGGTTTCTTCACAAACGACGAGCTCTGCAATGTGCAACTGGCTGTAACCAAAGGCAAGGAGCCTCTCTGTGAAATTCCAGCATCCGATTGCAGTGAGGAGACCAAACCTTGTGGAGACCAATCAAGGACCACCATAATTAACAGCACCTGTCTCCTCCTCCTCACTAAGCTGAAAGCTGATATGTTTTTCCTGGAGAACGGGCACATGAAGACCATCACAGGGATCAATAAAGGTAACAGGCATTGATAGAGGAATGGTGCAATACAGCACTCAAGGCTGAGACACCAAAGTGCGCCCCTCCATCCCTCCCCCCCGCCTAGCCGTCACACAGTGATTGCTATTAGACTAAGAGGCGCCCCAGGACCCCCAACACCTTAATCTCTAGTTATCTGGCTTACAGTCACTGCCATGTATCCCCATTCCGTATTTCTCTCTGCTTCAAACACAATAGGGGAATGGTAACTGAGTGAGTTGTGTGCCCCCTTCTACACTGCGCCCTGAGGCTGGAGCCTCTCTCGCCTCTGCCTCGGCCCAGCCCTGTGTTGGAGGGCAGTCAGCATCTGAAATTTGGTGGTGTTGATTTTAGTTTGGGAGCGTCAGGATTAGGTTTTGTAGCAAAATAAAATATAGAAAAAAATAGATTTTGCGCCTTTTCGTCGTAAAAATTTTTGCCCTAAAAAATATTGTTTTTCTGCATTTTCACACTTTTCAAGTTAAGAGAAGGATTTACGAACATTTTCTCAAAATCGAAAAATAGCATTTTCGATGTGAAAATGACTATGGCAAAGATTTGCAAGCAACAGTGTTTCTGAATCGTGAATAATGAAAATGAATAAATACAAAAAAAGGAGAAAGAATCCTATTCCGATCCCACACCACTCAGTGTAATAACAAGAAGTTTTGAACCAGGATGATATTATTTATTGGCTAGCTTAAAGGGAAGGTTCAGGGAGGGTGGCTAAAAAATAAAAATCAATTTCCACTTACCTGGGGCTTCCTTCAGCCCGTGGCAGGCAGGAGGTGCCCTCGCCGCCGCTCCGCAGGCTCCCGGTGGTCTCCGGTGGCTGACCCGACCTGACCAGGTCGGCTGCCAGGTCGGGCTCTTCTGCGCTCCAAGGCCCGACACTTCTGCGTCCCACGCCGGCGCTCTGACGTCATCGGACGTCCGCCGGGCTGTACTGCGCAGGCGCAGAACCACTGCGCCTGCGCAGTACAGCCCGGCGGACGTCCGATGACGTCAGCGCGCCGGCGTGGGACGCAGAAGTGCCGGGCCTTGGAGCGCAGAAGAGCCCGACCTGGCAGCCGGCCTGGCCGGGTCGGCCACCGGACACCACCGGGAGCCTGCGGAGCGGCAACGAGGGCACCTCCTGCCTGCCACGGGCTGGAGGAAGCCCCAGGTAAGTGGAAATTGATTTTTATTTTTTAACCACCCTCCCTGAACCTTCCCTTTAAAAGAATGATAGCGAGCTTTCGGCAGTGCAGCCTTCGTCAGACTTAAAGAGACGCTGAAGCAAAAAAAAATAAATAAAAAAAAAATATGATATAACGAGTTGGTTGCGTAGTACGGATAATTACTAGAAGATTAGTAGCAAAGAAA
The DNA here is from genome assembly GCF_040937935.1 of Hyperolius riggenbachi. NCBI lineage: Eukaryota > Metazoa > Chordata > Amphibia > Anura > Hyperoliidae > Hyperolius > Hyperolius riggenbachi. Next base: position 370,944,500 of record NC_090651.1, read on the forward strand.
ATCAGTTATATAGTGTGTTTTATAGCATTGCATCATTCTCTTATATTTGCAGTTTACACGCTACTCAGCATTCTAAATGATTTTTTTCAGAGCAGTCTTGTGAACTATTGACCTGTCCTCTGGCAGAGAAAAAGAAAATTCTTCACTGACAGCTGATATAATAAACTTCAGAAGACAGCCCTCTCTGCAACTTTAAAAGTCGCAGAGCTTAATGGCTTTTTTTGCATAGAGATAACAACTAGAGTTTCTTAACTCTCCCTGTACTGGAAACAATATTAGACTTATGTCTCTGCTCCTAATGTTTTATTTCTTAGCTGTACTACACATATAAATCATCATAATTTTTTTTTTTTACTTCAGTGTCTCTTTAAATTCTGTTTAAGACTAGGTTCACGCTTATGCTAAAAACTTATCCGTGGCTACGTTTTTTGGCCCTGATCAAAAACGGAGCCACGGATACCAATGTTAAAAATAGCAACAGTCTTTCAAAACTGATCCGTCTGCGTTCCGGGGATCCGTTTTGAAAAACTGAACGGAAGGTCTGGATTTGCAGGATTTTCACGGACCACGGATACACGGAGGGGTAGTGAAAATCAATAGTAAAACGGATCCCCCTCTACGCAGGCAGCTTTGGACACATAAACGGATCTGTTTCTGTTGTCCAGCCTGTGGGTGGGGAGGAGGGCGCCATGCTGGAGGGAAAAGCAGCCAGGACGGTGGCAGCTATGGACACTAGCTTTGGACACAAAGGTGCATTTGCATAGCTGAATCTCTGCAGTCTGACATGCTAAGAACAGTGTAATATTGAAGCAGAGTTACAGTATATGAAATGCCTGTGGTGTCAAGTATCACATACTATTACAAATGTTTATGTTGCACGTAAGTTACATTTCCTCTGCGTTCTACAGACAGCTGAGTCAGAGACACAGGCACAGCTGCTGACAGCAGTGGTGCTCAGCAGAGCTCGAATATTCGAGTAGCTCGAATATTCAAGCTCTTTTTCAGCTATTCGAGTTTGAATACCGAGCTCGAATAGCTGCAGCTATTCGAATGGGCTATTCGAGTGAACTCGAATAGCCCACTCACTATTCGAGCTATTCGAGCAAACAGCGCTATTCGAGCTCAAATACCGAGCTCGAATAGCGTCATAGCCCAGATTGATGTCCTTAGAGCCAATCAGAGGGCTCCCAGGCCCTCTGACGGCAGCCAATCACAGAGGGGGACCCTGGCCAGCCCCTACCCTATAAATAGCGGCCGCCATGTTCGGTTTTTCCGTCCTTGCCTGACTTTGTACAGAAAGAGATCTGCTCCTTTGTGCTTTGGCTTAGCAAGTGCTCTATAGTGGTCAACTACCTAGCGTTTTTGCTCACATACACCTGCTCTATACACCTATATTGTTGTTAGCTAGATAGAGATTGTATTTTAGTTAGTAGCTTGTGTGTTACATAGAGACAGGCAGCTGCTGCAGGCAAGCTTACACAGCTTTAGGCCTCAGGGCCTTGCCTGTGTGGGCAGCTGTCCTCCTGTCCTCTGTTAGTTTATTTCTCATCTATACCAGTGTTTCTGCTGTTTATTCTACCCTGTCTTGTCCTTTACTTACTGATTGATTATTGTATTTTGTATACTGTACTAGGGACACTCACTGTTACTGTTCATAGCTCCTGCGTGTGTGTGTGCGTGCACTGTCTGTAGTGTACACAGTACACAGTATTCCCTTCTACTGAATCATCTGATTACTACTGAATCTGAGTATTGTATTTTCTAGTTCTTACTGTACTAGGGACACTCAGTCACTGTTCATAGGCTAGCTCCTGCGTGTGTGTGTGCGTGCACTGTCTGTAGTGTACACACACTCTATTTCCTTCTACTGAATCTGATTACTACTGATTATTGTATTTTCTAGTTAGTGTACTAGGGGACACACTCACTGTTCACTGTTCACACTTACTGATTCCTAATTATTGTATTTTGTATTTGTACTGTACTAGTAATCACTTAGCGATCTAATCACTTAGTGATTAGTGTCACCTCACCCACCAACCCACTCCATTAAAGTACCCCACTTTTTCACCCGCCCTTTTAAAAAATGTTTTTGTTTACGCCCAAAACATCAAAGATGTCTGGAAGTGGCAGCCAGCGCGGTTTGGGCAAGGGGAAGGGCAGCAAGGGAATCAGGAGGAGAGGGAGCAGCATTGTGGCAAGCCGCGGCCGCGCCACCATGCACAGTTCCGCAGCAGCAGAAGCTGCGTCAGTGGCTAACATTCCGCCTATAGCCACTGGCCGTGGACGCCTTGGGCGCCGCCCAGCAGGAGCAACTCACGCTGCAGAGACACAGCAGCAGCAGCGTGTAGTACCTGCTCCTATTTTCCTCCAGCCGGGTCGGAAACGTCCCATTGAGGAAAAGGATGCAGACACTGTGGTGCAACTGATGACGGAGGATGAGCAGCCCGCCATCAGCTCTGCATCCGAGGCCTCCACCCTCACCACCACCACCACCACCCCTGTTCGCAGCAGCCGCCCAGCAGGGCCTGGGGAGGAGGCCAGTTCACCGTCAGTTGGCGATCTGTCATTCAGCAGTCTTTTGACCCCAGGCATCATGAGTCAATTGTCTGGTGTTGTTGGCGGTTTGGAGGAGGAGAAGCTGATGGGCACTTTGGGGGATGAGGGATTGGACAGCAAGACTGTGGCGACAGTCAAGCAGCCCATCCATGCATCCGGAGAGGAGTTTGGGGGGTCATCATCCCAGCAGGACATGTTTCAGGAGGTGGAGGATGATGATGATGATGATGACGTGGTGACAAAGAGTGGGTGCCGCCACCACCAGCACCTGGGGATGTCATCATCAGCAGCTCTGAGGAGGAGGATGCGCTTGTGGGCATTGCAAGGAGGCACATCATTGCAAGCATCGGCAGCAGTAGGCAGGTCCCACAGCCTGCTGGTGTCTCAGGCTCAGCAGCAGCAGCAGCAGCATCTGCCAGTACCACCACCAGCCGAACCCAAGCCCCCCCCCCCCCCCCCCCAACCACCACAGGGAGACAGGCAGCAGCGGCTCCAGGCCGTAGGGGGCTTTTCTTGTCACCAATCTGGCAATTTTTCACCATGCCCACAGTTGACAGCAAGTACGCCACTTGCAACCACTGTCAGCGGAAGTTGAGCAGAGGTGCAGACCCCTTAAAGTTCAGCACCAGCTCTCTGATCAACCATCTTGCTGCTAAACATTACCACCAGCATGAGGAGTTCCAGAGGCTGAAGGCGTCTGGTGCTGGCAGTGGCACCACACCCATCACTGCACAGCCTTCAGCAGCAGCAGCAGCAACAGCAGCCACCCGCCCTCCTGCTCCTCCAGCAGCACCAGCAGGAGTGAGGAAACACACTGCTCCTCCCTCCTCTGCAACTCCTGCCGCCGACACTGAGGCCTGTTCTGGCAGCCAGTCCTCAGTGGCCTCCTCTGCTGTCTCCGCTGGTTCCCGTGCTAGCAAAAGGCAACGCCAGAGCCTTTTGAGCGAGTCCTTCCAGGGGGTGGTTAGGGCTCTGCCTCCCGTCGCGTGCGTCAGCTGAACGGCTTGCTGGCACGGGCCATGTGCTCCCAGCTCCTGCCGTACACGCTCGTGCAGGAGGGGAGCGACATGCGTGCGCTGCTTGCTTGTGCAGCCCCAGACTGGCAGCTCCCCAGCAGACACTTCTTCGCCCGCCAGGTCATGCCTGCACTGCACCGCTTTGTCATGGCCAATGTGGAGCGAGGGCTGGAGCACGAGGTTGGTGAAAGGGTCCACGTCACCATGGACTCCTGGAGCAGCCGCTTCGGGACAGGCCGCTACCTGTCCTTCACTGTCCACTGGGTCAGCTTGGTGGAAGGGGGTGAGGATGGGAGAGCAGCAGCGGGCACAGCAGCAGCAGCAAAACAGTGGGTGGTGCCACCCCGCAGGGTCAGGGGAACTGCAGCAGGTTCCTCCGATCCTCTGCCATCCTCCGGCACACCTGGCCAAACCCCCCGCCTCAGCAGCAGCGTGAAGCCACGCCACTGCCAAGCGCTGCTGCAGTTGGTCAGCCTTGGGAAGACCAAGCTGACGGCAACCCATGTGTTGGCCAAACTCCAGGAGCAGGAGAGGATTTGGCTGACCCCCAGAGGCCTCAGAGTCGGAGAGGTGGTGGCCGACAATGGGGCCAATCTGGTTGCCGCGATCGACAGGGGAAACCTGACCCACATACCCTGTCTTGCCCACGTGCTGAACCTGGTGGTGCAGAAGTTCTTGCGCACCTACCAGGGGATGGGCGAACTGCTGGAAACGGCAAGGAACGTTGTGCGTCACTTCCGGCGCTCGCCTGCAGCCTCTGCGAGCCTGGAAGACGTGCAAAAGGAGCTGGAGCTGCCACGCCATCGGCTGATCCTTGACGTTCCAACTCGCTGGAACTCCACCCTGGCGATGTTGGAGCGTCTGGTTGAACAGAAGCACGCTGTCAACCAGTACCTTGCCCTGGCCACTGTGTCCGCCACTCAGAAAAGGGACAAGACCAGCAACATCCCGTCCATCGTCCCCGATGACGACTGGGGGCACATGCAGCAGGTGTGCTTAGTGCTGGCTACCTTTCTGCAGGCCACCAACATGGTGAGCAGGGACCATGCTATGGTGTGCGAGTGGGTGCCCCCTGGTTTGTCTGCTGAACAGGGCCCTCGATGCTTTGCTAGAACAGGAAGCGGCAGCCTTGGCCCAGCAGGAGCGGCATGCAGCTGCACAGTCCACCTCTGAGGGGGAGGAGGAGGAGGACTTGGTGGAGGTCCCTGACCTTGCTGCTGATGAGGGGGATCAGCACAGTGCAGCTGAGTTGATGCGGGGGTGGAGAGAGGATGAGGCGGCAGAGGAGGAGGATGAGGACAGCACTGCCGTCGATGTGCCAGCAGACGTGGCCCGCCTCTTCCCAATGGCAGCGCACATGCTGACGTGCCTGCGCAAGGACCCCAGGGTGATCCAGATGAAGCAGAGGGAGGACATCTGGATCAGCATGATGTTGGACCCGCGCCTCAAGGGGAAGTTGAGCCAGTTCCTGCCTCCTGCAGGAGGAGACCCAGCGCAACAAATAAGGAGCTTGCAGCAGGCCCTTGTTGAGCGCTTGGAGGAAGCCTACCCCCAGCCTTCCACCCCCACTGTCCAGCCAGCACAGAGGCAGCAGCAGGTACCTGCATCCAGCAGCAAGCGCCCCACAGACCTGCTGTCTCTCAGCAACGAGCTCTACAGGACTGTAGAGGCTCCAGCAGTGACTAGAGAGGAGGTGCATGCAGCAGCATCCTCCTCCGGTCACAGCCAGCGCCTGACCCGCATGGTGGCTGACTACATGGGGTCCTACAGCGGGCTTGACAGCGATGCCCCTGTTGATCCCATGGAGTATTGGGTGAAGCGCATAGAGATCTGGAGCGAGCTGGCGCAGTACGCCCTGGAAGTGCTGTCCTGTCCCCCTTCCAGCGTGCTGTCCGAGCGCTGCTTCAGTGCAGCTGGTGGCGTGGTCACCGAGAAACGCTCACGTCTGTCTCACAAGTCTGTCGACAGACTGACGTTTCTCAAGATGAACCAGGCGTGGGTGGAAGGCGAGTTCCTGGCCCCTGTTGTCGGCGAGAGGGGAACATGAACTGGCTGCCGGAACCATTGTTAATATGCCTTACCACCCTTTACCACCTCCTGGCTCCTGCTCACTACTAAGCCAGCCTGGTTCAGTTTGACTATTACGTCGCCTGTAGCCACACATTTTACACCTACAGTGGGCTGCTGTGTACTGCCCTTCTGCTGTCTGTCTGTGTTTCCCACTACCAGGGTACACAGATTTTACCTTCTGCTGCCACTCTGCCACCAGCTATTACGTCCAACAATAGCTATATGTTAAATTTGCTGTAAAAAAAAAAAAAAAAAAGTAAACCATTAAAAAAAAAAAAAGGTTTAATTTTTCTGAGGTGCCCGGGTTGAAAACAGTGTTGTCCCAGTTGTGTATTGGACACGATGTGGGCTGCATGACCGCTGTCTGGGACCTCCTGTTGTGTTTATTTACGGCCCTGGTATCACCGCTAGGTACCAGGGCTATTATGTCACGCTGCCTACCTACCTACTGCCACACTCACACTACTCCTCCATTCCTCCTGCTGCTGCTGCTGTCTGCTGTGTTTCCCACTGCCAGGGTACACAGATTTTACCTTCTGCTGCCACTCTGCCACCAGCTATTACGTCCAACAATAGCTATGTGTTAAATTTGCTGTCAAAAAAAAAAAAAAAGGTTTAATTTTTCTGAGGTGCCCGGGTTGAAAACTGTGTTGTCCCAGTTGTGTATTGGACACGATGTGGGCTGCACGACCGCTGTCTGGGACCTCCTGTTGTGTTTATTTACAGCCCTGGTATCACCGCTAGGTACCAGGGCTATTATGTCACGCTTTCACAAACACACAAAGTTATCCTGCGCTCCAAATCGAGGTTACACGGTCAAGGATGATTCCCCTTTGAAGGTTCCAGCACTGCAGCGCTCCGGTGATGGGTAGTTAGCAGAACAACTGAAAAAGGAAGGAGCGCGCCATAGTGCATTAAACGTATTGGGGGGTATTTATTGACACATACAGGTTGTACTCACAAACATAGAAGTTAAAATCGCATGTCAGCGGACAGCCAGCCGCTTCCCTCAGTGGTGGAGAGTAGCACGCTGTGGCCAGCAGCGCGAATTTCCGATGTCCTGGGCTCCGTCTCGCTGGGGGGTGGGCGTGGCTGGATTCAGTAAGCGTGTGACGTCATGACGCGTTTCGGCGCGCTGCGCCTTCGTCAGATGACGTCTACACGCTCTGGAGGGCTTACTAGTAGTCTCTCTCCGTTGGGTCGCCATAGCGACTGGAGAAAGCTAAAACAAACTTTATTGTTCCGTCGTGTGGGGAGGGGGGGCGGGTGTATTGGCCAGCACGTCATCCTCCACCACTGTAAACAATTCTAATTCAGATAAACACATGCAGAGCGAATAGACCTTTACATACATAGAAAGTATATATGCGCAAAATGAATAGAATCAATAAATAGATAAATAAATAAACGAAAGGGAGTTTTTATGTGTATATACATAAAAATACGTGAAACTTAAAAGGTGTTTAAGTGATGATTGGTACTTCAACCGTTTTTTCACACACATCCTGCTGCGCAAAGCTAATTTAGTAACAGTGACAGCTTAGCTTTGCTGTTAGCCTCCCCACACGACGGAACAATAAAGTTTGTTTTAGCTTTCTCCAGTCGCTATGGCGACCCAACGGAGAGAGACTACTAGTAAGCCCTCCAGAGCGTGTAGACGTCATCTGACGAAGGCGCAGCGCGCCGAAACGCGTCATGACGTCACACGCTTACTGAATCCAGCCACGCCCACCCCCCAGCGAGACGGAGCCCACGACATCGGAAATTCGCGCTGCTGGCCACAGCGTGCTACTCTCCACCACTGAGGGAAGCGGCTGGCTGTCCGCTGACATGCGATTTTAACTTCTATGTTTGTGAGTACAACCTGTATGTGTCAATAAATACCCCCCAATACGTTTAATGCACTATGGCGCGCTCCTTCCTTTTTCAGTTGTTCTATTATGTCACGCTGCCTACCTACCTGCTGCCACACTCACACTACTCCTCCATTCCTCCTGCTGCTGCTGCTGTCTGTCTGCTGTGTTTCCCACTGCCAGGGTACACAGATTTTACCTTCTGCTGCCACTCTGCCACCAGCTATTACGTCCAACAATAGCTATATGTGTAATTTGCTGTAAAAAAAAATAAAAATAAACCATTAAAAAATAAAAAAGGTTTAATTTTTCTGAGGTGTCCGGGTTGAAAACTGTGATGTCCCAGTTGTGTATTGGACACGATGTGGGCTTCACGACCGCTGTCTGGAACCTCATGCTGTGTATTTACGGCCTGGTACCACCTCTAGGTACCACAGCCTATTATGTCTCGCTGCCTGCCTCATTGACTGCCTGCTGCCACACAATCATCCTCCTCCTGCTGCTGCTCTTGCTGAATTTACCTCCTGCTGTCTGTGTGTTTCCACTGCCAGGGAGCACATACCATGCGCCACCAGCTATTACGCTCAAAAATAGCTGCATTTCTTAAAAAAAAAAAATATAGAAGAGAAATAAGTGAAGAAGACGATATAGAAGAAGAAGAAGATATAGTAAAAGAAGAAGAAGAAGAAGATATAGAAAAAGAAGAAGAAGAAATAGAAAAATAATAATAAGAAGAAGATATAGAAAAAGAAGATATAGAAAAAGAAGAAGAAGATATAGAAAAAGAAGAAGAAGATATAGAAAAAGAAGAAGAAGATATAGAAGAAGAAGATATAGAAAAAGAAGAAGAAGATATAGAAGAAGAAGAAGAAGAAGATATAGAAAAAGAAGAAGAAGATATAGAAGAAGAAGAAGAAGAAGATATAGAAGAAGAAGAAGATATAGAAGAAGAAGAAGAAGAAGATATAGAAGAAGAAGAAGAAGAAGATATAGAAGAAGAAGAAGATGAAGAAGAAGAAGATGAAGAAGAAGAAGAAGAAGAAGAAGAAGAAGAAGAAGAAGAAGAAGAAGAAGAAGAAGAAGAAGAAGAAGAAGAAGAAGAAGAAGAAGAAGAAGAAGAAGAAGAAGAAGAAGAAGAAGAAGAAGAAGATATAGAAGAAGAAGAAGATATAGAAGAAGAAGAAGATATAGAAGAAGAAGAAGAAGAAGATATAGAAGAAGAAGAAGATATAGAAGAAGATATAGAAGAAGATATAGAAGAAGATATAGAAGAAGATATAGAAGAAGATATAGAAGAAGATATAGAAGAAGAAGAAGATATAGAAGATATAGAAGAAGATATAGAAGAAGAAGAAGAAGAAGATATAGAAGAAGATATAGAAGAAGAAGAAGAAGAAGATATAGAAGAAGATATAGAAGAAGAAGAAGAAGAAGATATAGAAGAAGATATAGAAGAAGAAGATATAGAAGAAGAAGAAGAAGAAGATATAGAAGAAGAAGAAGAAGAAGAAGATATAGAAGAAGAAGAAGTATATACACTACTGAACAGAATTTTGGACACAACTTCTCTTTCCACCTTTTTTTTTTTTTTTTAAAGGAACATCCCCACATAATCACTTGCTGTTGTTACTTGGAAAAAAAGAGGTTTCTTGCATCCTTCACCCCCAAAACAAGTGTTGGAAGCTATTTAAGGCCAATTCGAATAGTCAGCTCGAATAATGAGCTTGAATACCGACTCGAATAGTGAGCTCGAATTTCGAGGTCGAATCGAATAGTAAAAAATATTCGACTCGAATATTCGACCGACCTCGAATAATTTACTATTCGAATTCGACCTAACTCGAATAATAAAAAGGGGTATCCGAGCATCCCTGGCTGACAGCTTTCTTTCACACACAGGGTTTACAGATGCAGTGTAAGGAAACACCCCCCCCCCCCCCCCCCCCGTTCATGATGTAGTCTGTCAGGTTTTGGCCATCACTGATGTGTGACAGGAATTTGATAACAGTAAATAAAGAGATAATCAGTCAAATGTATACACCCGTACTTAACAGCACTTCCCAAACTATTCCTATCTAAATTGAAAAAAAAAACATGTTAATACATAGTGTTCCTTTAAAATAACTTTAATGCCTTCATGCAACCACAAATTAATCATAAAACTCAATACATTTTTATATTAGTTCCACTGTAAACAATTTTTGAACCAAAATTAACCTTTCTGTAAATAAAATAGAGTCATCCATGTTTTGCAGGTTCATTCAAAGACCCCAATTTAGCTGTGCAACACTTCCGACAGCAATCAGAGAATCAGGATCGCCCCACACCTTCTAACTTGCGGTTACCGACTTCCCCGCCGCCTTCTCCAGGTGAAATCTCCAAAAGGCCCGAAGATCCTTCACTTGGGAAAGATGGTGTTCCCATCTGGGGCTGTGCTTTGATTGGTTTCTTCACTTTTCTGATTGGAATTGCAGCAACGATTGGCTCACAGCATTTCATGAAATTTCTGGCTGAGAGGTGAGAAAAAAAATATTTTATTCTACGCTGAAAAGATGATGACTTCATACTTGGTTTACTAACTCAGCCAGATTGCCATCTCAGCTGTGGCAGTTTGTATGTGGAGCCGCCCATGTACTAAAAATTTCCATTGACTATGCATTCTATCTATTCAGGTGTCAGAAAAAAAAGTGTACGTTTTCTGCAGAGAAATTGTGTGTGAAAATTATCATTAAAACGCATCACAAATGCAATGCCACTGACTTAAATCAGATATGTGGCAAACGCGAATTTGGAAAAACACAATTTGCATACTAATTCTATCATGCATGAAGGGGGGGTTAGGGCTTATTTCCATAAAGTGCTGCGTCCGTTTAAGAATGACCGTACCATGTACAGCTTTATTTTATTTTTATTTTATTTTTTTTGGGGGGGGGGGGGAGTTAGCACACGCAGTTTTAATAGATTGAGGTTCCGCACCTTAAAATTGCATGTGAAAAGAGGCTGTGATTTGCGGCTAGTAAAAATAGCCCCTTAAAGGGCAAGAAAAAAAAAGTTTTATACATATCTGGGGCTTTTTCCAGCCCCCTTTAGGCTGATTTGTCCCTCACCCTCCTTCGCTGCTAGGATCCTCTGCTAGGTGGCCCGATAATTTCGCAGTCCGGCCGCGCACGCTCCCCCATCAAGTTCGCATGGCTGGGAGAGTTCTGCTCCTGTGCAGTAGTGCTGTCCAGGCGCAGAATTCTCCCGGCAACAGAAACGTGATGTGGCAAGCGCAGACAGACCGCATGTGCAGTACACTCCAACTTGCGAAATTACTGGGCCACCTAGCGGAGGATTCAGGTGACATTAGAAGATTGCAGGGGGGCGATCAGCCTGTAGGGGGCTAGAGGAAGCCACAAGTATGTATAAAACTTTAAAACTTTTTTTTTTACCAATCTCAGCTTTACTTTAACCCTGTGTGTCCACTTCAGCTAGTCAGACCTGCAAAAGACATACACTTCAGCCAAGGCCTGGGTCACACTGGTGCGCTTTTCTGAGCTTTGCTGATTGCTGGCCATCACCTGAGCTTTCTCACATCCCTGCTGATGAGGACACTTGAGCTGACAGGGAAACATGCAGCTGTATTCAGCTCATTTAGCTGAAAAAGAGCACCATAGTAGGCAGCATGGTGGTGTGGTTGGTAGCACTCTCATCTTGCAGCCCTGGGAGCCCAGTTTGAATCTTAGCCAGGGCACTATCTGCACAGAGGTTGTATGTTCTGCCTGTGTCTGTATGGGTTTCCTCTGGGCACTCTGGTTTCTTCCCACATCCCACAAGCATACTACATTAATTGATTTCCCCCTAAATTGGCCCTAGATTACAATACATACACTACATGGTATAGAGAAATGACTGTGGTAGGGGATTAGATTGTGAGCCCCTCTGAGGGAAAGTTAAAGAGAAATCATAACCAAGGATTGAACTCCATCCCAATCAGTAGCTGATACCCCCTTTCCCAGGAGAAATCTATTTCTTTTCTCAAATGGATCATCAAGGGGAGTCTATATGGCTGATATTGTGGTAAAACCCCTCCCACAGTGTGATGTCGGCACCTAGGGAGCCTTGCTGCATTTTTGGTAAATAACGACTGTTTGCAACTCCCGTAAAAGCATCATCTCCATCCACTGAGATCACCTGCCTGCGCGTGCAGGAAAAAAGGGAGCCGGGAAAAAAGGGTCCGACTTATTACCAATTTGGCACCAGGTATTAACGAAATTTGCTAATGAGAACCATCGTTGTCAAGCTTTATTAACAATAATTACTGTTGCAAAAACAAACGAGAAATAATAACGAATAAATATTAACGTTAAATGTTGTTACGTGTTCCATCAATAATGCTTAACCCAACCCTACCCTCACACAGAACCCTCCCCTGGTGGTGCCTAAAACTAACCACTCCCCTAGTAACGCCTAACCCTAACCACCCCCCTGGTGGTGCTTAACCCTGACCCCCCCGCCCCCCGGTGGTGCATAACCCTAACCACACTCCTAGTGGTGCATAACCCTAACCACCCCCCTGGTGGTGCTTAACCCTAACCCTTCCCCCCTCCCGGTGGTGCATAACCCTAACCCCCCCCGGTGGTGCATAACCCTAACCACCCCCCTAGTGGTGCCTAACCTTAACCCCCCCCGGTGGTGCCTAACCCTAAGACCCCCCCCTAGTGGTGCCTAACCCTAACCCCCCCTAGTGGTGCCTAACCCTAACCACCCCCCTAGTGGTGCCTAACCCTAAACCCCCCTAGTGGTGCCTAACCCTAACCACCCCTGGTGTTGCCTAAAACTAACCGCCGCCTAGGTGGTGCCTAACCGTAACCACTCCCCCGGTGGTGCCTAACCCTAACCACTCCCTCTGCAGAAACACCCTTTTACATACAGTATATTAACGATAATTCCTTTGAAAATGTAAAATCTGTAGTTATTAACAAAATAATATGACACCATTGTAAACTTCTAAAATGATAACTACCTCAAAAACTATAAGGTTGTAATGTTATTAACAACATTTTTTGTGGTGTCCTTTTTTTCTATTTTCGCCGTATTAACAATAATTGCATTAAAGTCTGTGGTGGCGCCCTTTTTGCCCACCCTCAGCCGGCGCCCTTTCTTCCTGCTACCCCTGCCAGCAGTAAAAATGTCACCATGTGATAAATGTCAGAATGTAAATCAGGGAGAGGAAAGATTTTACAATGGGTAATCACTAAATAATTTATAAGCAATTACTGTAAAAATTAAACACTTTTTTTTCATTACGTTATATTGACAATATAAAACACAATGACAATGTGCAGCACTGTGGAAGATGTTGCACATTATATATAAATACAAAATAATAATACCATGTGAGATCATTTCCTGACAGCAGCATACATGCTCGCATTGAGCCAAACAAAGCGAATGACAGGCGGTCACACAAGCTTGACTAATAGCTGCCGTGTGTTTCGATAGCATTTGAGGAATTTTCCATGTAAGCAAATACCTGCGGACCGATCTTCATGCAGCACTCTGGTTTGCCTGCACAACGGCAATTCTAATAACATAATGAGCTGTCTGCAGGGCCGGCGCTACCATAGAGGCAAAGGGTGCAATTGCCCCAGGGCCCCAGAGCTTGTAGGGGCCCCCAGTGGCTACAAGAGGAAAACATTTTTTTTTTTCAAAAAGACCTTATAGTTTTTGAGAAAATCGATTTTAAAGTTTCGAAGGAAAAAATTACACTTTTAAATGCGGTAAATGTCACTTTTAGTAGCAAACCTAACGGTAGTGTAATTTTACATGTATCAAAAGAAAGAGCAATAAATTTCCTGACGGGGTTTCCAGGGGGTCTATACGCAGCCGCAGCACTTTGGCCAGGGATCGCTATACAGCCGCAATATGGCTGTATGAAGATCCCTGACATTTTTTCCTATTTTCCCAATTTTTTTTTTTTTTTTATGTTTAAAGTGTGGTAATTTTTTTTTTTTTTAAATGATGTGGGGTCCCCCCTCCTGAAACTTTTTAACCCCTTGTCCCCCATGCAGGCTGGGGTAGCCAGAATGTGGAGCTCCGACCGATTGGGGCTTCACACCCTGATTATACCAGCTGCAAAAAAGGTCCCCTAATGCCGATTTTTGTTCCGGAGTATCTGTTGGCGGGCCCCCCAGGTTTGTTTTGCCCTGGGGCCCCAGTGTTGCTTAAACAGGCCCTGGCTGTCTGACTGAACCAGAATAAAAACATGATTCTCAAAAGAATCATGTATGCAACACGCACACCACAACCAGTGCACAAACAGGGGCAGAGCAATATGGGGGTGCAGAGGTTGCATCCGCATCGGGGCCCTTGGGCCAGAGGGGCCCCAAGGGGCCCTTCCTCAATTGCATTATTAGCTCCCTATTGGTCTTGTGCTGGTGATAATCACTTCTATAGATTTTTTGAATAGTGGTAATCATTACCAAACTGTTCCCCATCCCCTTCTTGCACTTCTGACACTGTAGTTGCCATTGGCAGGTTTTGGTGCGCTGTATGAATTGCTATGTATAGAGTGCTTGGGGGGCCCCATTGTAAAACTTGCATCGGGGCCCACAGCGCGTACGAGAGAGAACGGCGCCGGAGACTTGGGCGCAGGACACAGCCAGTATATGGCTAATCCTGCTGCCGCACAAGTCCGGGCCGTGTTAATTACTATTCCCCCTCCAGGCCGACATGGATAGTGGGGGAATGAAATAATTCGGCTTCCAGCAATAGCTGGAAGCCGAATTATTGTTTTAAAAGCAACTTCAGATCCGTCTTCTGACGGCGCGGAAGTTACTCCCTGTGCCTGCGATAGCCGTAGTTCCTATTACGGCCTATGGTGGCGCCGGCTGCGCCCAAGTCTCCTGCGCTGCTGCGCCCAAGTCTCCAGCGCTGGATTTACCGTGTTCGCCCACAGCTCCTTAGCTACGCCACTGTGCACAAACCTGCTGCCAACACTTTCCTGCTTTTACCAATATCTGGCATAGAACAAAAAACATTTTACTTTTTCATGAGAACATGGTTTTAGTTTTATGTCTTTATGTTGCATTAGGGTTTATTATTACTGTGTTTTGATGACTTTGTGCAATTTAACAGGAAACGACAAAGTGGTCCGCAGAGTCGTGAAGCAGTACCTCTATCTCCCACCCCAGGAGAGCCCTAATGCTCAAGAAACAAGATTGGGAAGATCTGAACCCGTGTCTATGTGATTTACTTACAAAAATAACTTTTTTATTATTATTATTTTCCTTGCAAAGTTTGAACATGCAGTGAATGCATATGAACGTTGTGCTTTGCTTCATATTTTAGCCATTAGTGAATAGAATAGAAATGTGGTGATAGCATATTATTATGTAATGAATTATGATGTAACATAGGTGAAGCTTTGTAGAGATTGCTTTCAGCTTTTAACTTTTTACATATGAGCTGCTGAACATTCAGCAGTGAAAATCTCCTGTTTTGGAGCCTTATATTGCAGCCTATGACTTGTGACAAAGAGTCTGGAGAACTAAATGAAGTTCTGGAAAGTCCAGACAATTGTTGATGACCATGGTATCTCCCAGAGAGAATAGAGCACTGCAGCATTAATACAGGATGCTCTTAATACTGATACTGCCACACACTTCCCATGTGGCCTTGACAAAGCCCGGTCATTGGGCGAAACATGTAGGCAGAGAGGAGGCTGAACCAGACATTCCTGCAAACACTAGCCATGCGGGTCTGAGCATAATGCCGCAGCGGCTGCACCTGATATCAGCTTGAACCAGACTCCTGATGTAGGGAGACACACCAAGTGTATAAGCAGTGTTGTGTATGCTGTTCAATCTGGTTGATATACAGATGCAATGTGCCTGGTGTATCAGGGGTGCCCCTGATTCATGTTTTTAGGGGGGGGGGGGTATATCATGGTCCTCATGGGGATATCTGTTTATTGTGTCAATAAAGGTCACTATATTTAATGCAGTTTTGAGCTCTGGAAATTATTTTATGTTCTACTGTTGTGAAATGACTAGAATCTAAGATATTAAAATAATTAGTATATGTAAATACTTTTTAGCTAAAAAAAAAAATAATAATAAACCCAATATGGTAGTATTCAATTTATACTAATTAAATTATTCCTGTTGGGAATTTCGGGTCCCGATGGACCTGCGGAGGAGTCCATTCTCACACAGGGGAGATGAAAAGCAGACGGTTTCTGTGAGAAAGCGCGGAGGAGCCACCGCCATGAGCCAGCGGCGGGCGGCTCCTTCCGCACTCAGCAATTACTCGCACGGAGAGGCAGCCGCCTCCTCGCATCATGAGGCGGCTGCCTCCGTGCATCAGCCTGCAGAACGCGGCGAAGCCGCCGCGTTGGATGCGGCGGGTAGCCGGCAGGTCCCCGCTGCGGAGACACCGCAGAGCGGGGCTGCCGTGGCTGGGACTCGTAGTCCCCCAGGGTTCAGAGTGACGCGCGCGCGCGCACTCAGACAGGACTTAGTACACTCAAGAGGGAGTCAGCTGACCAGGCAGGTCAGCTGACTCTAGCTCCACTCCCCATTGGTCCAGCAATCAGGGAGGTGCTGGGGGACACCTTTTAGTATATATACTCCTGGCTGTTCATTCATTCCTCGTCTGGCGTTGCGTTCACATACGTGGGAGCACCCAGATCCGTTAGTCAGATCCGTTAGTGTGCCGGGACCAGCTGGAGCTGTAATCCTACACTAAGCTAGATTCTGTTGATAGCTTAAAGTACTAGTTTGATTGTGATTATCTGTTATGACCTTTGCCTGCCTCGACTATCCTCCTGAACTCTGACCTTGTACCTCGTTATATCTGATACTCCGTTGCTGAACCCAGCCTGTACTTTGACTCCGCCTCTGCCTCCTGATTTGTACCCCGATATATCTGACACTCCGTTGCTGAACCCTGTCTGTACTTTGACTCCGCCTCTGCCTCTTGATTTTGTACCCCGATATTTCTGATACCTGTTGCCGAACCCTGCCTGTACCTAGACTCCGCCTCTGCCTACTGAATCTGTACTTTATCTGTCCGTGTGTTTACGACCTGGCTGGTCCGACCTCGAGAACCGACCTCACGATTGGAGGCGGTTCCTCGTCCTGTTAGTGACACTTGCGCCTGAGTGTCACTTTCGGACTTTCCTTCCCACTGTCAGTCTGACTCCTCCCGTCTTGGAGAGCTCAGACCTGTGGAAGGAATCTGTGCAGTTCTCCTTGCTGAACTGAGGCTTGCCCTCTATATTACTGTTGCACCAATCACAACACTCTACTCAGGTGACCAGAGGTTAGTTAGTATATTGGATTATCGGTGATACTGCAGATCACATATAATCTGGTATACGTCTGTATTTCCCGTGATACTGCAGATCACCGGTAATCAGACCTCTCTGTGCTTCACCGAGCGTTACAGAACGCCAGACCTAAAAACAGATGGAATCACGCGCTGATCTTCTGACTGTGCTTGCCACTTCGGTGGATAACATTCATCAAGCACTGGGCCAGCACAAAGCCTTAATCGATGCCTTATCAGGCTCTGTGAAAACCCTGCAGACGTCAGTTGATTCAGTACGTTCCCCTCCTAGTGATGACATACGCATGCCTGTGCCTGATAAGTTTTCCGGCCACAAGTCTGACTTCCGGACTTTCAGGAGTAGAGTGTTGTCGTATTTTGAGTTGAGACCCCGATCCTCGGGGACTGAGACCCAACGGGTTATCTTTATTAAAACCTTGTTGACTGGGGACTCCCAGTCCTGGGCATATAACCTGCCTCCTACCGATACCGCTTTGACCTCGGTAGAAGAGTTCTTTAAGGCCATGGCCATAATCTACGACGACCCTGACCTTGCTGCGACCTCAGAGCGGAAGCTCAAACTTTTGCGGCAAGGCAGAGGTTCGGTCGAGGATTATGCGGCGGAGTTCCGTAGGTGGTCAGTCACCTCTAGATTTGATAACTTCGCCCTAATGGATTATTTTCTGTCTGGGTTGACGGAGGAGGTCTCTGATTTAATGTTGACGGTACCAGAGCCCAAGACAGTTGATGAGGCCATATCATCGCCCATTCGTGTAGATCGCAGGCTACGCCATCAGAGGCAGGCTAGGGAAAGTCACCGTGTCAGGGTGACTTCGTACGCGGCACCGGTTGCTGCATCTTCTGTAACAGCACCTCCGCCTGTCTCACCCTTTCCGGCCTTGCCTCCACCAGAGCCGATGCAAATTGGTCGATCGAAACTGACCCAGGTGGAGGGAAGGCGGAGGATGATGGAACAACTGTGCCTATACTGTGCAGAGGCAGGGCATAGGGTGCGAAACTGCCCCAACAGGGCGGGAAACGGGTCTGCCTAGGAGTAGTGGGGGGTGACACCCTAGGCACACAAACCTCACCCCTTAAAGAGAAAAAATTACTTCTCCCTTGTACGGTCACATGGGATGATAAATCTGTTGCCACTGAAGCCTTCATTGATTCCGGCTCAACGGCTAACTTTATGAACTTTGAGTTTGCTCAGGAGTTGGGTCTACCACTCACTCCCGTGAGACCCCCCATTCAGGTCACGGCAGTCGACGATTCCCCTTTGCAGCGGAATTGTCCCCTGTCACAGACTCCGTTTGTGAGACTCACCATAGGGGTTTTGCACGGGGAACAGTTACAGTTTTATGTTTTACACATGTCCACCTCCACTATTATCCTAGGCATGCCTTGGTTGCAGGTTCATTCCCCACAAATAGACTGGGCCACAGGACAGTTGACAGCATGGTCACCTCACTGTTTCCAGCAGTGTTTGGGGAGACTGACGTTGGGTCTAACTAAGGTACAGGTGGAGGGTGTACCAGAACAATACGCAGATTATGCCGATGTGTTTTGTCCCAAGGCCGCGGATAAGTTGCCCCCGCATCGTCCATTCGACTGTCCCATTGACCTTCGTTCCGGTTGTGTGCCTCCTCGAGGCCATTTATATAACTTGTCTGGCCCCGAGAAACTTGCCATGCAGGAATACATTCGCGAGAACTTGGCAAAGGGCTTCATTAGGCCGTCCCGAGCAAAAAGAAATGGTCCGCACTTGTCAATGAAGGTTTCCTTTATTGTTGGACATATCCAAAACATCCGAGGCAAACATCAGATAGCTGACATGTTTCGGACTAGCTGTCCTTAATCATGGCCATGATTAAGGACAGCTAGTCCGAAACATGTCAGCTATCTGATGTTTGCCTCGGATGTTTTGGATATGTCCAACAATAAAGGAAACCTTCATTGACAAGTGCGGACCATTTCTTTTTGCTTATGATTATTGGACTTGCTGACCAGGTCGTGCACTGTCGTGGAGTGTGGTGAGATGTAGCGGTGTTCACTCTACATATAGTTCCTGTATTAGGCCGTCCCGGTCGCCCGCTGGGGCAGGCTTCTTTTTTGTTAAAAAGAAAGATGGGGGGTTACGGCCTTGCATCGATTATCGAGGCCTCAATAAAATCACTGTGAAGAATCGCTACCCGTTACCACTTATAGACGATTTGTTCACACAGGTCACTGAGGCTAGCATATTTTCAAAACTGGATTTACGGGGGGCATACAACCTGGTGCGTATAAGGAAGGGCGATGAATGGAAGACGGCTTTCAATACCCCTGATGGGCACTACGAGTATAGGGTGATGCCCTTCGGGTTGTGTAATGCCCCGGCCGTCTTCCAGGAACTCATCAATGAGGTTTTTCGGGAGGTATTGGGAAAGTTCGTTTTAGTCTATCTAGACAACATTCTAATTTTTTCTAACAACCTCTCGGAACACAGAACCCATGTCAGGATGGTGTTAGACAAACTGAGGCAGAATCTCTTATACGCCAAACTCGAAAAATGTATTTTTGAGGTCACGTCGGTTGCCTTTCTGGGGTATATAATCTCCACCTCAGGTTTGTCTATGGACCCTGCCAAGTAGTGTTGGGCGAACATCTAGATGTTCGGGTTCGGGCCGAACAGGCCGAACATGGCCGCGATGTTCGGGTGTTCGACCCGAACTCCGAACATAATGGAAGTCAATGGGGACCCGAACTTTTGTGCTTTGTAAAGCCTCCTTACATGCTACATACCCCAAATTTACAGGGTATGTGCACCTTGGGAGTGGGTACAAGAGGAAAAAAAAATTTAGCAAAAAGAGCTTATAGTTTTTGAGAAAATTGATTGTAAAGTTTCAAAGGAAAAATTGTCTTTTAAATGCTGAAAATGTCATGTTTCTTTGCACAGGTAACATGGTTTTTACCGCCAGGCAGTCATAAATGTAATAAAGATAAGAGGTTCAATAAACAGGGACCGGTAACGCTAACCCAGCAGCAGCAGCAGCACACGTGATGGAACAGGAGGAGGCGCAGGAGGAGAAGGCCACGCTTTTTGAGACACAACAACCCAGGCCTTGCATGAGGACAAGAAGCGTGCGGATAGCATGCTTTTTACCGCCATGCAGTCATAAATGTAATAAAGATAAGAGGTTCAATAAACAGGGACCGGTAACGCTAACCCAGCAGCAGCAGCAGCACACGTGATGGAACAGGAGGAGGCGCAGGAGGAGAAGGCCACGCTTTTTGAGACACAACAACCCAGGCCTTGCATGAGGACAAGAAGCGTGCGGATATAGCAGCAATGCTTTTTGCCGCCATGCAGTCATAAATGTAATAAAGAGAAGAGGTTCCATAAACAGGGACCGGTAACGCTAACCCAGCAGCAGCACAGAGCACACGTGATGGAACAGGAGGAGGCGCAGGAGGAGAAGGCCACGCTTTGAGACACAACAACCCAGGCCTTGCATGAGGACAAAAAGCGTGCGGATATAGCAATGCTTTTTGCCGCCATGCAGTCATAAATGTAATACAGATGAGAGGTTCAATAAACAGGGACTGGAAACGCTAACCCAGCAGCAGCACACATGATGGAACAGGAGGAGGCGCAGGAGGAGAAGGCCACGCTTTTTGAGACGCAACCCAGGCCTTGCATGAGGACAAAAAGCGTGCGGATATAGCAATGCTTTTTGCCGCCATGCAGTCATAAATGTAATACAGATGAGAGGTTCAATAAACAGGGACTGGAAATGCTAACCCAGCAGCAGCAGACGTGATGGAACAGGAGCAGGCGCAGGAGGAGAAGGCCAAGCTTTTTGAGACACAACAACACAGGCCTTGCATGAGGACAAAAAGCGTGCGGATATAGCAATGCTTTTTGCCGCCATGCAGTCATAAGTGTAATACAGATGAGAGGTTCAATAAACAGGGACCAGAAACGCTAAACCATCCCAGATGTTCATTGGTCATGTTACTTGGTTGGGGTCCTGGAGTGTTGCGTAGTCGTTTCCAATCCAGGATTGATTCATTTTAATTTGAGTCAGACGGTCTGCATTTTCTGTGGAGAGGCGGATACGCCGATCTGTGACGATGCCTCCGGCAGCACTGAAACAGCGTTCCGACATAACGCTGGCTGCCGGGCAAGCCAGCACCTCTATTGCGTACATTGCCAGTTCGTGCCAGGTGTCTAGCTTCGATACCCAATAGTTGAAGGGTGCAGATGGATTGTTAGACACAGCTACGTCATCTGACATGTACTCCTTGACCATCTTCTCCAGGCGATCGGTGTTGGAGGTGGATCTGCACGCTTGCTGTTCAGTGGGCTGCTGCTGCATGGGTGTCAGAAAATTTTCCCACTCCAAGGACACTGCCGATACCATTCCCTTTTGGGTACTAGCTGCGGCTTGCGTTGTTTGCTGCCCTCCTGGTCGTCCTGGGTTTGCGGAAGTCAGTCTGTCTGCGTACAACTGGCTAGAGGAGGGGGAGGATGTCAATCTCCTCTCTAAAGTCTCCACAAGGGCCTGCTGGTATTCTTCCATTTTGACCTGTCTGACTCTTTCTTCAAGCAGTTTTGGAACATTGTGTTTGTACCGTGGATCCAGAAGGGTATAAACTCAGTAATTGGTGTTGTCCAGAATGCGCACAATGCGTGGGTCACGTTCAATGCAGTCTAGCATGAATTGAGCCATGTGTGCCAGAGTCCTACCAGAATCCTCATCATCCTCTTGTGAGCGTTGTGATAGTTGTTGTGATGCATCATAGTCGTCACCTTCCTCCTGGTCTGCTTCTGCTGACCATTCGCGTTGAATTGTGGAAGTCCAACGTGCACCGCTCTGGCCCTCGTCAGTGGTGGCATGAAACTCCTGCTCCAACTCCAGCTGTTCCTCCTCCTCTTCTTCGTCATAGCTGCTGGGGCCAGCGTTCCCTGAGGCGGATGGCCTGATGTTGGTACCATCACGCTGATCGTTTTCTCCTTCAGATTCCCCCAGTTGCATCATGACAGCTGTTTCCTTGATTTTTAACATCGACCTCTTCAGTAAACACAGCAGTGGTATGGTAATGCTGACTGAAGAGTTGTCACTGCTCACAAGCAACGTGGATTGCTCAAAATTTTGGAGGACTTGGCAGAGGTCCAACATGTTGGCCCAATCGGATCCACAGAAGCTTGGCAGCTGGCCGGATGCGCCTCGGTACTGCGCCGTCATGTACTGGACCACTGCACTCTTCTGCTCGCAAAAGCGGGCTAGCATGTGCAGCGTAGAATTCCAGCGCGTAGGGACATCACACAGCAAGCGATGGTGGGGGAGATTGAAGCGCTCCTGCATCTTGGCGAGTGCCCCCGAAGCAGTACTGGAAGTTCTACAATGTTTGGCCACTCGACGCACCTTCAACAGAAGATCGGCCACGCCTGGGTATGTCCTCAGGAACCGCTGAACTACTAGGTTCATCACGTGCGCCAGGCAAGGGATGTGTGTCAGCTTAGCCAACCTTAAAGCGCGAATGAGATTACTCCCATTATCACACACAACCATGCCCGGTTTCAGGTCCAGCGGTGCCAGCCACAAATCCGTCTGTTCCTTTATTCCCTTCCAAATTTCCTCCCCTGTGTGCTGCTTATCCCCAAGGCAGATTAGCTTCAGCAACGCTTGCTGACGCATGCCAACAGCTGTGCTGCACTGCTTCCACGATCCTACTGCTGCTGGGTTAGCGTTTCCGGATGAGGTACAGCTTTGAGATGCGTTGGAGGAGAAGGAGTCAGAGAGGTAGGTGCTGCTGTTATCCAGTGTGAGGGACGGCGGTGCAGCTGTTTGTGGCGTGGGCAACACCCGTGCCGTAGCAGGTGAGGAATCGCTGCCAGGCTCCACAAGGTTCATCCAGTGCGCGGTAAGGGAGATGTATCGACCCTGGCCGAACGCACTCGTCCAGGTGTCAGTGGTGAGGTGAACCTTGCAGGCAACGGCATTCTTCAAGCTTCGGGTTATTTTGCTGACCACGTGCTCATGCAACTCAGGCACTGCAGAGCGTGCAAAGTGGTAGCGGCTGGGAACCACGTAACGTGGGATGGCCACTGACATCATGCCCTTGAAGCTGTTTGTCTCCACCAATCGATATGGCAGCATTTCGCAGGCCAGAAGCTTGGCTATGCTGGCTGTTACTGCCACGGCCCGGGGGTCATTTGCTGGCAATTTCCTCTTGCGCTCAAACATCTCCGACACAGACAACTGAACCGTAGCGCTGCACACGGAAGGGCTGTTGGTTGTTGTGTTTGAAGAACACTGGGAGACCTCAAGAGCACTACTCCGGAAAGTGACAGTGTCAGCGTCGTCTGATGTTTGTGAATGTTGTGAACCACGCAATGGCTGGGCTACTGCTGCTGCTGAGGCGGGTCTGGTGAACCCAAGGGAGGCAGTGTTGTTTCTGGTACCCTGTCCTGACGCGTTTGCCCAAAGAGTGGGATGTTTGGATAGCATGTGACGGCTCATGCTGGTGGTGGAGAGGTTGTTAATACTTTTCCCCCTGCTCAGGCGGGTCTTGCACACCTTGCAAATCGCCATGGTAACATCCTCAGTGCAGTCTTCAAAGAAAGCCCAGACTTTGGAGCACCTGCCTCCTTGCTGGCGATTTCTGTTTGCTCCTCTTTTGCCTCTCACTTGAACTTCCACGCTTGTGGTGCCTGAAATTGCGCGCCGCCTACCTTGTGGCACAAGGCGAGCTCGTGCAGCAGTGGGTTCTTCAACAGACTCATCTGTGCTGCTGCTACGATGGCGATGTTCTCGTTCACAAACAAAATCTGGGTCTCTGTCCACATTGTCCATACCCTCCTCTTCCATCTCCTCAAACTCGTCATATGTCATTGTGGGCCGCCGCCGTGGAGTAGAGCTCCCCACAACAACCTCTGCGCAGCACACTCCAACGTCGTCTTCCAGATCTTGTCGGCCGACCTCCTGCAATTGCAACCCCTCCTGCCCAAATTGCTCTGGGATTTGGGTTTCCGAGTCCTCTTCGGACTCGCCTTGTATTTCAGTGCGCGGTGCATTTCCCACAGTTAACGGTTGTGAATCCAGGCACAACATTTCTGGCTGTTCCTCCATTGACCTTTGAAAGGTGGAAGTTTGTTGGGCTGGGAATAGCTCCTGCGAATACCCCATTGTGTCCTGAGGTAATTCATCGGACTGGTTATCTGGCAGTTGTGTGCGTGGTGTCGCTGCCGGTTGTGTCAGCTTTGTGCCCACTGGCTCCTTGTAACTGGCTGAGGACTCGGACCTCGTGCGTGATGTGCTGGTGCTGCTTAACCCACTGCTGGACGCTTGAGAGGTCATCCAAGTAATTATCTGGTCCTGTTCTTTTGGATTTGTGAGGGTTGTTGTCCTGGACAACATGGGCGGTATTGAGTGGGTTTTCTTGGGTGCTCCCCTGTGGCCTGTACGTGAACCGTCAGGGGAAACACCTCTTCCCTTGCCCCTCCCTCTTTCACCGGATTTCTTCCTCATTTCACTTATCCTTACAGTACACGCTGACTGGCAGCAGTACAGTGGCAGTACAGAAATGCTATACAGTACCACTATTCCCAGCAGCGACACAGAGCACAATGCTATACAGTGACGGGTGAGCGGTGTACCACTATTCCCAGCAGCGACACAGTGCACAATGCTATACAGTGGCGGGTGAGCGGTGTACCACTATTCCCAGCAGACACAGAACAGTACACAGAATGCTATATAGTGTGGCTGAACGAGCGGTGTACCACTATTCCCAGCAGACACAGAACAGTACACAGAATGCTATATAGTGTGGCTGAACGAGCGGTGTACTACTGTTCCCAGCAGACACAGAACAGTACACAGAATGCTATATAGTGTGGCTGAACGAGCGGTGTACTACTGTTCCCAGCAGACAC
Organism: Hyperolius riggenbachi; assembly: GCF_040937935.1. Taxonomy (NCBI): domain Eukaryota; kingdom Metazoa; phylum Chordata; class Amphibia; order Anura; family Hyperoliidae; genus Hyperolius; species Hyperolius riggenbachi. Next base: position 370,969,234 of record NC_090651.1, read on the forward strand.
AGAACAGTACACAGAATGCTATATAGTGTGGCTGAACGAGCGGTGTACTACTGTTCCCAGCAGACACAGAACAGTACACAGAATGCTATATAGTGTGGCTGAACGAGCGGTGTACCACTATTCCCAGCAGACACAGAACAGTACACAGAATGCTATATAGTGTGGCTGAACGAGCGGTGTACCACTATTCCCAGCAGACACAGAACAGTACACAGAATGCTATATAGTGTGGCTGAACGAGCGGTGTACTACTGTTCCCAGCAGACACAGAACAGTACACAGAATGCTATATAGTGTGGCTGAACGAGCGGTGTACTACTGTTCCCAGCAGACACAGAACAGTACACAGAATGCTATATAGTGTGGCTGAACGAGCGGTGTACCACTATTCCCAGCAGACACAGAACAGTACACAGAATGCTATATAGTGTGGCTGAACGAGCGGTGTACTACTGTTCCCAGCAGACACAGAACAGTACACAGAATGCTATATAGTGTGGCTGAACGAGCGGTGTACTACTGTTCCCAGCAGACACAGAACAGTACACAGAATGCTATATAGTGTGGCTGAACGAGCGGTGTACTACTGTTCCCAGCAGACACAGAACAGTACACAGAATGCTATATAGTGTGGCTGAACGAGCGGTGTACCACTATTCCCAGCAGACACAGAACAGTACACAGAATGCTATATAGTGTGGCTGAACGAGCGGTGTACTACTGTTCCCAGCAGACACAGAACAGTACACAGAATGCTATATAGTGTGGCTGAACGAGCGGTGTACCACTATTCCCAGCAGACACAGAACAGTACACAGAATGCTATATAGTGTGGCTGAACGAGCGGTGTACTACTGTTCCCAGCAGACACAGAACAGTACACAGAATGCTATATAGTGTGGCTGAACGAGCGGTGTACCACTATTCCCAGCAGACACAGAACAGTACACAGAATGCTATATAGTGTGGCTGAACGAGCGGTGTACTACTGTTCCCAGCAGACACAGAACAGTACACAGAATGCTATATAGTGTGGCTGAACGAGCGGTGTACCACTATTCCCAGCAGACACAGAACAGTACACAGAATGCTATATAGTGTGGCTGAACGAGCGGTGTACTACTGTTCCCAGCAGACACAGAACAGTACACAGAATGCTATATAGTGTGGCTGAACGAGCGGTGTACCACTATTCCCAGCAGACACAGAACAGTACACAGAATGCTATATAGTGTGGCTGAACGAGCGGTGTACTACTGTTCCCAGCAGACACAGAACAGTACACAGAATGCTATATAGTGTGGCTGAACGAGCGGTGTACTACTGTTCCCAGCAGACACAGAACAGTACACAGAATGCTATATAGTGTGGCTGAACGAGCGGTGTACCACTATTCCCAGCAGACACAGAACAGTACACAGAATGCTATATAGTGTGGCTGAACGAGCGGTGTACTACTGTTCCCAGCAGACACAGAACAGTACACAGAATGCTATATAGTGTGGCTGAACGAGCGGTGTACTACTGTTCCCAGCAGACACAGAACAGTACACAGAATGCTATATAGTGTGGCTGAGCGAGGTACACAGTGGCAGTAAACAATGCTATATATAGTGTGGCTGAGCGAGCGGTGTACTACTGTTCCCAGCTGCGACACACAATGACTGGGGGGGACCCTGGCTAGCGTGGCTGGAGCGCGAACTACCCTGCCTGCCTACCCAAAGCTAAACCCACAGACAAATGGCGGAGATATGACGTGGTTCGGGTATTTATTTACCCGAACCACGTGACCGTTCGGCCAATCAGAGCGCGTTCGGGTCCGAACCACGTGACCCGTTCGGCCAATCACAGCGCTAGCCGAACGTTCGGGGAACGTTCGGCCATGCGCTCTTAGTTCGGCCATGTGGCCGAACGGTTTGGCCGAGCACCGTCAGGTGTTCGGCCGAACTCGAACATCACCCGAACAGGGTGATGTTCTGCAGAACCCGAACAGTGGCGAACACTGTTCGCCCAACACTACTGCCGCGGTCTTAGCGGTCCTGGAGTGGCCGCAGCCGGTGGGGTTAAAATCATTGCAACGGTTCTTGGGGTTTGCGAACTATTATAGAAGGTTTATAAAGGGGTACTCCACTGTAGTCGCCCCTCTCACTAGCCTTACTAAAAAAGGGGCAGACACCACTCATTGGCCTCCCGAGGCAGTACAGGCTTTTTCTAAGTTAAAGGGGTTGTTCTGTTCAGCACCCATACTCAGACACCTCTGTTCCGTTTATTGTTGAGGTAGACGCCTCAGAGATCGGGGTGGGGGCTGTGCTGTCCCAGCGTTCTGGTCTCCAGGGTAGACTACACCCGTGTGCCTATTTTTCCCGAAGGTTCTCTCCGGCAGAGAGAAACTATGACATAGGCAACAGGGAACTCCTAGCCATCAAGTTGGCCTTCGAAGAGTGGCGTCATTGGCTAGAGGGAGCTGAGCACACTATCACAGTTTATACCGACCACAAAAACCTAGAATACATCGAGGGGGCTAAAAGGTTAAGCCCAAGGCAGGCTCGATGGTCACTATTCTTCTCGAGATTTACATTTTTGATCACGTATACGCCAGGGAGTAAGAATACCAAGGCAGACGCACTTTGCTAGGTGTTTTGAGCCAGAGACAGCACAGCCCCCTGTTCCGGAGACCATTGTCCCACGAAGTGTGGTGTTAGCCGCCACCGAGACTTGGGAGGACTGGAAAGAGACTTTGAGTCCTTTTCAGCAGGATATCCCAGAGGGGAAACCAGACGGGGTATTATTTGTTCCGTTACCATTCCGTCTCCAGATCTTGGAGATGGTTCACTCCCATAAGAACGCGGGACATCCGGGAGCATCTAGGACGCAGGATCTCGTGGCCAGATGTGCATGGTGGCCCTCGCTAGCCGCTGACTGTAAAGAGTTTGTCAGGGAATGTGCAGTGTGCGCAAAAAGCAAGCCCTCCCGGCTGGCATCTGTAGGTACTTTGCAGCCTTTACCCACCCCGAGCGAACCATGGACCCATTTGTCCATGGATTTCGTGGGAGAGCTTCCCAGATCTGAAGGCATGTCAGTTATTTGGGTGGTGGTCAACCGTTTTAGCAAGATGGCCCACTTCGTGCCTCTGAAAGGACTCCCCTCGGCCCAGGAACTGGCCGATTTATTTATCATCTATGTCTTCAGGCTGCATGGCATTCCAGAGGACATAGTATCTGATCGGGGAGTTCAGTTTATTTCGAAATTTTGGAGGGCATTTTGTCACCAAATGGGCATGAAATTGTCATTTTCCTCGGGGTACCACCCACAGACAAATGGCCAGATGGAGAGGGTCAACCAGTCGTTAGAACAATTTTTGAGATGCTACGTTGCTGAGGCACAGAGTGATTGGGTTAAATATTTACCTTATGCAGAATTTGCCCACAATAACCGAAAGAGTTCGTCCTCAGGTTTCTGCCCATTTCAGATTGTGACTGGTAAACTGCCTAAATTCTCCCCACTGCCAGTTGCGGCCACTCCGTTCCCAGCCTTGGAGACGTGGCTAAGATCATTTAAGGACATGTGGTGGATCATCAAGAATAATCTTGTAAAAGCATTCCAGAGTCAGAAAAGTCAGGCTGACAAGAGACGCTCGTTAGAGTGGAAATTCCAACCAGGAGATTTGGTTTGGGTGTCAACCCGTCACCTGACCCTGAAACAAGCCTCTGACAAACTTGGTCCCAGGTTCGTGGGTCCATTCCCGGTTACTAGGAAGATCAACAATGTCACATATGCCATTGATCTTCCCACCAGCATGCGTGGAGTGAGGTCTTTCCACGTGTCGCTTCTCAAACCCGCAGTCCAGGTGGGTCCCACTCCTCCTCCTCCTGTCTTAGTCGATGCCCAGCCCGAGTATGAGGTGGAAAAGATCATAGATTCACGTACGGTGCAGAACTCGGTGCAGTATCTCGTACATTGGAAGGGGTACGGCATTGAGGAGAGGCAATGGGTGCCTGGGAACCGCATGCATGCGGACGAGTTGGTGAGAGAGTTTCATGCTGCACATCCAGAGAAACCTGGAAGGAGCTGTCCGGAGTCCGCTCCTCGGGGGGGGGGGGGGGGGGGGGGGGGGGTACTGTGAGAAAGCGTGGAGGAGCCGCCGCCATGAGCCAGCGGCGGGCGGCTCCTTCCGCACTCAGCAATTACTCGCACGGAGAGGCAGCCGCCTCCTCGCATCATGAGGCGGCTGCCTCCGTGCATCAGCCTGCAGAACGCGGCGAAACCGCCGCGTTGGATGCGGCGGGTAGCCGGCAGGTCCCCGCTGCGGAGACACCGCAGAGCGGGGCTGCCGTGGCTGGGACTCGTAGTCCCCCAGGGTTCAGAGTGACGCGCGCGCGCACTCAGACAGGACTTAGTACACTCAAGAGGGAGTCAGCTGACCAGGCAGGTCAGCTGACTCTAGCTCCACTCCCCATTGGTCCAGCAATCAGGGAGGTGCTGGGGGACACCTTTTAGTATATATACTCCTGGCTGTTCATTCATTCCTCGTCTGGCGTTGCGTTCACATACGTGGGAGCACCCAGATCCGTTAGTCAGATCCGTTAGTGTGCCGGGACCAGCTGGAGCTGTAATCCTACACTAAGCTAGATTCTGTTGATAGCTTAAAGTACTAGTTTGATTGTGATTATCTGTTATGACCTTTGCCTGCCTCGACTATCCTCCTGAACTCTGACCTTGTACCTCGTTATATCTGATACTCCGTTGCTGAACCCAGCCTGTACTTTGACTCCGCCTCTGCCTCCTGATTTGTACCCCGATATATCTGACACTCCGTTGCTGAACCCTGTCTGTACTTTGACTCCGCCTCTGCCTCTTGATTTTGTACCCCGATATTTCTGATACCTGTTGCCGAACCCTGCCTGTACCTAGACTCCGCCTCTGCCTACTGAATCTGTACTTTATCTGTCCGTGTGTTTACGACCTGGCTGGTCCGACCTCGAGAACCGACCTCACGATTGGAGGCGGTTCCTCGTCCTGTTAGTGACACTTGCGCCTGAGTGTCACTTTCGGACTTTCCTTCCCACTGTCAGTCTGACTCCTCCCGTCTTGGAGAGCTCAGACCTGTGGAAGGAATCTGTGCAGTTCTCCTTGCTGAACTGAGGCTTGCCCTCTATATTACTGTTGCACCAATCACAACACTCTACTCAGGTGACCAGAGGTTAGTTAGTATATTGGATTATCGGTGATACTGCAGATCACATATAATCTGGTATACGTCTGTATTTCCCGTGATACTGCAGATTACCGGTAATCAGACCTCTCTGTGCTTCACCGAGCGTTACAGAACGCCAGACCTAAAAACAGATGGAATCACGCGCTGATCCTCTGACTGTGCTTGCCACTTCGGTGGATAACATTCATCAAGCACTGGGCCAGCACAAAGCCTTAATCGATGCCTTATCAGGCTCTGTGAAAACCCTGCAGACGTCAGTTGATTCAGTACGTTCCCCTCCTAGTGATGACATACGCATGCCTGTGCCTGATAAGTTTTCCGGCCACAAGTCTGACTTCCGGAATTTCAGGAGTAGAGTGTTGTCGTATTTTGAATTGAGACCCCGATCCTCGGGGACTGAGACCCAACGGGTCATCTTTATTAAAACCTTGTTGACTGGGGACTCCCAGTCCTGGGCATATAACCTGCCTCCTACCGATACCGCTTTGACCTCGGTAGAAGAGTTCTTTAAGGCCATGGCCATAATCTACGACGACCCTGACCTTGCTGCGACCTCAGAGCGGAAGCTCAAACTTTTGCGGCAAGGCAGAGGTTCGGTCGAGGATTATGCGGCGGAGTTCCGTAGGTGGTCAGTCACCTCTAGATTTGATAACTTCGCCCTAATGGATTATTTTCTGTCTGGGTTGACGGAGGAGGTCTCTGATTTAATGTTGACGGTACCAGAGCCCAAGACAGTTGATGAGGCCATATCATCGCCCATTCGTGTAGATCGCAGGCTACGCCATCAGAGGCAGGCTAGGGAAAGTCACCGTGTCAGGGTGACTTCGTACGCGGCACCGGTTGCTGCATCTTCTGTAACAGCACCTCCGCCTGTCTCACCCTTTCCGGCCTTGCCTCCACCAGAGCCGATGCAAATTGGTCGATCGAAACTGACCCAGGTGGAGGGAAGGCGGAGGATGATGGAACAACTGTGCCTATACTGTGCAGAGGCAGGGCATAGGGTGCGAAACTGCCCCAACAGGGCGGGAAACGGGTCTGCCTAGGAGTAGTGGGGGGTGACACCCTAGGCACACAAACCTCACCCCTTAAAGAGAAAAAATTACTTCTCCCTTGTACGGTCACATGGGATGATAAATCTGTTGCCACTGAAGCCTTCATTGATTCCGGCTCAGCGGCTAACTTTATGAACTTTGAGTTTGCTCAGGAGTTGGGTCTACCACTCACTCCCGTGAGACCCCCCATTCAGGTCACGGCAGTCGACGATTCCCCTTTGCAGCGGAATTGTCTCCTGTCACAGACTCCGTTTGTGAGACTCACCATAGGGGTTTTGCACGGGGAGCAGTTACAGTTTTATGTTTTACACATGTCCACCTCCACTATTATCCTAGGCATGCCATGGTTGCAGGTTCATTCCCCACAAATAGACTGGGCCACAGGACAGTTGACAGCATGGTCACCTCACTGTTTCCAGCAGTGTTTGGGGAGACTGACGTTGGGTCTAACTAAGGTACAGGTGGAGGGTGTACCAGAACAATACGCAGATTATGTCCCAAGGCCGCGGATAAGTTGCCCCCGCATCGTCCATTCGACTGTCCCATTGACCTTCGTTCCGGTTGTGTGCCTCCTCGAGGCCATTTATATAACTTGTCTGGCCCCGAGAAACTTGCCATGCAGGAATACATTCGCGAGAACTTGGCAAAGGGCTTCATTAGGCCGTCCCGGTCGCCCGCTGGGGCAGGCTTCTTTTTTGTTAAAAAGAAAGATGGGGGGTTACGGCCTTGCATCGATTATCGAGGCCTCAATAAAATCACTGTGAAGAATCGCTACCCGTTACCACTTATAGACGATTTGTTCACACAGGTCACTGAGGCTAGCATATTTTCAAAACTGGATTTACGGGGGGCATACAACCTGGTGCGTATAAGGAAGGGCGATGAATGGAAGACGGCTTTCAATACCCCTGATGGGCACTACGAGTATAGGGTGATGCCCTTCGGGTTGTGTAATGCCCCGGCCGTCTTCCAGGAACTCATCAATGAGGTTTTTCGGGAGGTATTGGGAAAGTTCGTTTTAGTCTATCTAGACGACATTCTAATTTTTTCTAACAACCTCTCGGAACACAGAACCCATGTCAGGATGGTGTTAGACAAACTGAGGCAGAATCTCTTATACGCCAAACTCGAAAAATGTATTTTTGAGGTCACGTCGGTTGCCTTTCTGGGGTATATAATCTCCACCTCAGGTTTGTCTATGGACCCTGCCAAGGTCTCCGCGGTCCTGGAGTGGCCGCAGCCGGTGGGGTTAAAATCATTGCAACGGTTCTTGGGGTTTGCGAACTATTATAGAAGGTTTATAAAGGGGTACTCCACTGTAGTCGCCCCTCTCACTAGCCTTACTAAAAAAGGGGCAGACACCACTCATTGGCCTCCCGAGGCAGTACAGGCTTTTTCTAAGTTAAAGGGGTTGTTCTGTTCAGCACCCATACTCAGACACCTCTGTTCCGTTTATTGTTGAGGTAGACGCCTCAGAGATCGGGGTGGGGGCTGTGCTGTCCCAGCGTTCTGGTCTCCAGGGTAGACTACACCCGTGTGCCTATTTTTCCCGAAGGTTCTCTCCGGCAGAGAGAAACTATGACATAGGCAACAGGGAACTCCTAGCCATCAAGTTGGCCTTTGAAGAGTGGCGTCATTGGCTAGAGGGAGCTGAGCACACTATCACAGTTTATACCGACCACAAAAACCTAGAATACATCGAGGGGGCTAAAAGGTTAAGCCCAAGGCAGGCTCGATGGTCACTATTCTTCTCGAGATTTACATTTTTGATCACGTATACGCCAGGGAGTAAGAATACCAAGGCAGACGCACTTTGCTAGGTGTTTTGAGCCAGAGACAGCACAGCCCCCTGTTCCGGAGACCATTGTCCCACGAAGTGTGGTGTTAGCCGCCACCGAGACTTGGGAGGACTGGAAAGAGACTTTGAGTCCTTTTCAGCAGGATATCCCAGAGGGGAAACCAGACGGGGTATTATTTGTTCCGTTACCATTCCGTCTCCAGATCTTGGAGATGGTTCACTCCCATAAGAACGCGGGACATCCGGGAGCATCTAGGACGCAGGATCTCGTGGCCAGATGTGCATGGTGGCCCTCGCTAGCCGCTGACTGTAAAGAGTTTGTCAGGGAATGTGCAGTGTGCGCAAAAAGCAAGCCCTCCCGGCTGGCATCTGTAGGTACTTTGCAGCCTTTACCCACCCCGAGCGAACCATGGACCCATTTGTCCATGGATTTCGTGGGAGAGCTTCCCAGATCTGAAGGCATGTCAGTTATTTGGGTGGTGGTCAACCGTTTTAGCAAGATGGCCCACTTCGTGCCTCTGAAAGGACTCCCCTCGGCCCAGGAACTGGCCGATTTATTTATCATCTATGTCTTCAGGCTGCATGGCATTCCAGAGGACATAGTATCTGATCGGGGAGTTCAGTTTATTTCGAAATTTTGGAGGGCATTTTGTCACCAAATGGGCATGAAATTGTCATTTTCCTCGGGGTACCACCCACAGACAAATGGCCAGATGGAGAGGGTCAACCAGTCGTTAGAACAATTTTTGAGATGCTACGTTGCTGAGGCACAGAGTGATTGGGTTAAATATTTACCTTATGCAGAATTTGCCCACAATAACCGAAAGAGTTCGTCCTCAGGTTTCTGCCCATTTCAGATTGTGACTGGTAAACTGCCTAAATTCTCCCCACTGCCAGTTGCGGCCACTCCGTTCCCAGCCTTGGAGACGTGGCTAAGATCATTTAAGGACATGTGGTGGATCATCAAGAATAATCTTGTAAAAGCATTCCAGAGTCAGAAAAGTCAGGCTGACAAGAGACGCTCGTTAGAGTGGAAATTCCAACCAGGAGATTTGGTTTGGGTGTCAACCCGTCACCTGACCCTGAAACAACCCTCTGACAAACTTGGTCCCAGGTTCGTGGGTCCATTCCCGGTTACTAGGAAGATCAACAATGTCACATATGCCATTGATCTTCCCACCAGCATGCGTGGAGTGAGGTCTTTCCACGTGTCGCTTCTCAAACCCGCAGTCCAGGTGGGTCCCACTCCTCCTCCTCCTGTCTTAGTCGATGCCCAGCCCGAGTATGAGGTGGAAAAGATCATAGATTCACGTACGGTGCAGAACTCGGTGCAGTATCTCGTACATTGGAAGGGGTACGGCATTGAGGAGAGGCAATGGGTGCCTGGGAACCGCATGCATGCGGACGAGTTGGTGAGAGAGTTTCATGCTGCACATCCAGAGAAACCTGGAAGGAGCTGCCCGGAGTCCGCTCCTCGGGGGGGGGGGGTACTGTGAGAAAGCGCGGAGGAGCCGCCGCCATGAGCCAGCGGCGGGCGGCTCCTTCCGCACTCAGCAATTACTCGCACGGAGAGGCAGCCGCCTCCTCGCATCATGAGGCGGCTGCCTCCGTGCATCAGCCTGCAGAACGCGGCGAAGCCGCCGCGTTGGATGCGGCGGGTAGCCGGCAGGTCCCCGCTGCGGAGACACCGCAGAGCGGGGCTGCCGTGGCTGGGACTCGTAGTCCCCCAGGGTTCAGAGTGACGCGCGCGCGCGCACTCAGACAGGACTTAGTACACTCAAGAGGGAGTCAGCTGACCAGGCAGGTCAGCTGACTCTAGCTCCACTCCCCATTGGTCCAGCAATCAGGGAGGTGCTGGGGGACACCTTTTAGTATATATACTGCTGGCTGTTCATTCATTCCTCGTCTGGCGTTGCGTTCACATACGTGGGAGCACCCAGATCCGTTAGTCAGATCCGTTAGTGTGCCGGGACCAGCTGGAGCTGTAATCCTACACTAAGCTAGATTCTGTTGATAGCTTAAAGTACTAGTTTGATTGTGATTATCTGTTATGACCTTTGCCTGCCTCGACTATCCTCCTGAACTCTGACCTTGTACCTCGTTATATCTGATACTCCGTTGCTGAACCCATCCTGTACTTTGACTCCGCCTCTGCCTCCTGATTTGTACCCCGATATATCTGACACTCCGTTGCTGAACCCTGTCTGTACTTTGACTCCGCCTCTGCCTCTTGATTTTGTACCCCGATATTTCTGATACCTGTTGCCGAACCCTGCCTGTACCTAGACTCCGCCTCTGCCTACTGAATCTGTACTTTATCTGTCCGTGTGTTTACGACCTGGCTGGTCCGACCTCGAGAACCGACCTCACGATTGGAGGCGGTTCCCCGTCCTGTTAGTGACACTTGCGCCTGAGTGTCACTTTCGGACTTTCCTTCCCACTGTCAGTCTGACTCCTCCCGTCTTGGAGAGCTCAGACCTGTGGAAGGAATCTGTGCAGTTCTCCTTGCTGCACTGAGGCTTGCCCTCTATATTACTGTTGCACCAATCACAACACTCTACTCAGGTGACCAGAGGTTAGTTAGTATATCGGATTATCGGTGATACTGCAGATCACATATAATCTGGTATACGTCTGTATTTCCCGTGATACTGCAGATCACCGGTAATCAGACCTCTCTGTGCTTCACCGAGCGTTACAGTTTCTGAATGAAATATAATCCCCCCAGGGGGGGGGGGGGGGGTGGAAGTCACGTTGGATCATTCCGGCAGCTTCCACAGCTCCCAGAGGAGGAAAAGAGGAAGCAGCACTTTTTATTTTAAAGTTCTCCGTTCCGGACCACACACTGTGCAGGGATGTTCCGGAATGCTCATTTCCGATTCTACGGAAATTCCGATTTCTGCCAATTTCCACTTTTTTTCTGATTTTTTATTTGTCATTTTTTTGCATCAGAGAATGCCAAAAAAAGACAAAAAAAACCCCGCAAATCATTGCCCCCGGAGAGATGCGTAGAGGGCACACTTCCTCTTACGTCAGACTGGCGGCGACTGGCAGAAGTAACGGGACCCGATACCGGACCTGCAGGCAGCGGAGAACGGTGGTGTGGGTGCGATCCAAGCACATGGGGCTGGTGGAAGCCCCAGGTATATATAAAACTTTTCTTTTTTCATCTCTGGTACATTTTAAAGAGAATCTGTACTGTCCGATTTGTATAATAAAAAGCATACCATTCTATTCATTGTGTTCTCCTGGATCCCTCTTTGCAGTTTTCGCAGCTCCCTGCCGTGATCCTGGCTTTTAATCGCCAGCTTTAGGCAGTGTTTGCAAACAAAAAACATGGCCGCTAACCAGGAAGTGAGGTATGTGTATATATATATATATATACCATGTTACCGTATACTTCACGTTCTGTATTACATAGTGAATTTCCTGCACTCCAGTCAGGGATTCTCACATTTTCTCAGCATGGGCAGTTCCCTACCCCCTCAGACAAGCTGAAACCAAGAGCAGAGACCTGTCTGTGAGGGATAAACAAAGCACACACACAGAGCATGCAGGGGGCGTGGAGAGGGCGTGCTTAACTTCTCCCTATCACAGCAGAGGCAGTGCATTCCTCTCTGGGTCGACAAAGCTTGACAAAGAAAAGAAGATATATTACAGAGACAGTGCAACTAGAAAAGGCTGCAGTAATCCAGACCACATTAGAACAGGTATAGGAACTTATAGGATTGAAGAAATAAGGCTGAAAAATGTGTTACAGAGTCTCTTTCATTTTGTAAGATACATGTGCAACTCTCAAATAAGGATGCAGAAACATAGCCCACCCTTACAGGAAGTAGCTATTTAAAAAAAAGGCTCTGGAGTGGTTAATATAAAACCTCTCTACAAATATTCAGGTTAATGTGTGTTTATTCTGGAGTCTGTTTGGATATCCTTATCATTTAATTGCAGTTAAATAAAGATTGTAAAAACAAATTGGCCCTTATGACCCTTATCCACTTTTCAATTCACTTTTTCTCCTGAGTTTTCTCCAAGGTGATATTTTCACACCGTTATCGTTAAAATGCCTTTTAAGCCACCAGCAAGCAAGAACATACTCAGAGTAATTTGGATAGTACTTTTTCACCTACTTTTTGGTACTTTTTCAATTTCAGTGTGCAGAAAAATATTTTTAAACAGAAGACGAAGAATGATCTCCTAGTGGGGATAGCCCTGCTCAGAAGAACTCACAGAGAAGCATGTGATCAGCTGATAGATTTGTAAGCCTCTGATTTGCTGTGATGACTTCCTGCTTTAAAGAGAGTCTAAAGCGAGAATAGATCTCGCTTCAGACCTCATATATAGCAGGGGCACGTGTGCCCCTGCTAAAACGCCGCTATCCCGCGGCTTAACGGGGGTCCCTGTCCCCCCAAATCCCCTTCGTAATGCGAGGGAGCGCTTCCTATTGGGGCAGGGCTAACCGCCGCAGCCCTGCCCCACGCGCGTCTGTCAGCGCGCATCTCCGACTCTCCCCCGCCCCTCTCAGTCTTCCTTCACTGAGAGGGGCGGGGGAGAGGCGGCGATGCGCGTCTGATAGACGCGACTGGAGGCAGGGCTGCGGCCGTTAGCCCTTGCCTCCAGGAAGCAAAGTCCACGACCAACTTTGCGACCAACTTTTGCGGGGGGTGGGTTGGGGGTGAAGGGACCCCCATTTAGCCGCGGGATAGCGGCGTTTTAGCAGGGGCACACGTGCCCCTGCTATATATGAGAGCTGAAGCGAGATTTAGTCTCGCTTCAGTGCAGGGGCGTAGCAATAGGGGTTGCAGAGGTTGCAACCGCATCGGGGCCCTTGGGCCAGAGGGGCCCCGGGGGGCTCATCCCTCAAACACAGTATTAGCTCTCTATTGGTCCTGTGCTCATAATAATCACTTCTATAGATGCTTTGAATAGTGGTAATCATTAACAAATTGTTCCCCACCCCCTTCTTGCACCTCTGACACTGTATTTGCCTTTGGCAGGTTTTGGTGCGCTGTATCAATTGTTATGTATAGAGTGCTTGGGGGGCCCCAATATAAAACTTGCATCGGGGCCCACAGCTCCTTAGCTACGCCACTGCTTCAGTGTCTCTTTAACACATGATCAGGACCAGCAAATCAGAACCTTACAAATCTATCAGCTGATCAGCTGATCAAACTGATCACATGCTTCTCCATGACTTCTCCTAAACAAGGCCATCCCTTCCTCCTAGTACAAAACTTAGGAGATAAAGTGAATTGAATCAGGCCCCTTGGCCCTTTTTCTTCGAAAGGTGGTCATACATCTAGTGATTTGGCTGTGCAATCGACCATCTGATTCAATCATTTTATAGAATCAAGAGATAATCGAGTGTGTTCCAGAATTCCCAATTGATGAAAAGTAGCTGATATCATGTCAAATCAACCAGCTTAAAGAGGAACTCCAGTAAAAATAATGTAGTAAAAAAAGTGCTTCATTTTTTACCATAATTATGTATAAATGATTTAGTCAGTGTTTGCTCATTGTAAAATCTTTCCTCTCCCCGATTTACATTCTGACATGTATTACATGGTGACATTGTTACTGTGGGCAGGTTATGTAGCTGCTCCTAACTGTTTTGGCTGTTAGAGACAGCTGTAAACAGCTAATTCCTGTCTGTGAACATTGTTACATTGTGGCAGTTTGCCCAGAGTACCGCGGTACTCAGAGCTTCTTGTGGGAGGGGTTTCAGCACAAAATCAGTCATACAGCGCCCCCTGATGGTCTGTTTGTGAAAATCATTATATTTCTCATGTAAAAGGGGGTATCAGCTACTGATTGGGATAAAGTTCAATTCTAGGTTGGAGTTTCTCTTTAAGGTAGCCATACAGTCATACATCTAGTGATTCTGATTCAATCGACAAAGCGATCGACTTTAGTATGGTTGATTGAAAGTCTATCGACTAGTAACCCGAACACTACAAACGATATCCAATATGTTTCACCTTCATATTCGATTTGACCGATGTTCTATCTCTATGCTCTGAATGCAAAAATCGTGAGCAGTGGCCGATTCCTGTGCGATGGTCCGATGTCTTGCATCCGGCTCGATCGAGTGAGCTGGTTGATTCGACATGAAGTAAGCCACTTTTCATCGATTGGGGATTCTGGAACACACTCGATTCCTTCTCTATTCCATAAAATGATTGAATGGAATGGTCCATCGTACTGCAAAATCGCTAGTTGTATCTCATGTATCCAGGGCCTAGATTATTCAGGGATTTAAATGTCAGTAGGCCGATCTTGAATAGGACCCTCCATTCTATAGGTAGCGAGTGAAGGGAATGCAGGACTGGCGTTATGTGCGGGGTTGGTTGGTTAGCAGTCTGGCAGCAGTATTCTGTATCAGCTGTAGGCGGTATAAGACCTTTTTTGGAAGGCCAGTGTAGAGAGCATTGCAGTAGTCCAGTCGGGATGTGATGAAGGCGTGGACTAAGGTTGGCAGATCTTCTGGGGGGATGAGGTGCTTGATTTTTGCAATGTTCTTCAGGTGAAAATAGGATGATTTCACCACAGCAGAGATTTGAGTTCTGAAGTTTAAATCCCAATCAATTAGAACTCCCAGGCTACGCACATGATCAGAGCTGTGTAGATCCGTGCCTCCTATTCCCAGTGATGAAGACTGCAAGTTAAGTTGTTTTGTTATCATGCTCTGCCCTCCAATCAGAAGGACTTCAGTTTTGTCTGCATTTAGTTTCAGCCAGTTGTCATTCATCCATTTTTGTAGTTCACGTAAGCAGGCGTTTATAGTTAGTCACACCAGGTTTCTGTCACACCAGGCTTGAAGGAAAGATATAGTTGGGTGTCGTCTGCATAGCAGTGGTATGTCAGGCCATGTTTTTGGATTAGTTTTCCCAGCGGTAACATGTAAATCGTGAAAAGCAGGGGAGAGAGGATTGAGCCCTGGGGCACCCCATACTTAAAGAGAACCCGAGGTGGGTTTGAAGAATTTTATCTGCATACAGAGGCTGGATCTGCCTATACAGCCCAGCCTCTGTTGCTATCCCAAACCCCCCTAAGGTCCCCCTGCACTCTGCAATCCCTCATAAATCACAGCCACGCTGCTGACAGCTTGTCAGAGCTGGCTGTGTTTATCTCTATAGTGTTAGTCTGCTGCTCTCCCCGCCTCCTGCAGAACTCCAGTCCCCGTCTGCATCCCTTCCCTCCCTGCTGATTGGAGGGAAGGGACGGGGGCAGGGACCGGAGCTATGCAGGAGGCGGGGGAGCAGCTGAGACTGATACTACAGATGTAAACACAGCCTCACAGCACGGCTGGGATTTATGAGGGATTGCAGAGTGCAGGGGGACCTTAGTGGGGTTTGGGATAGCAACAGAGGCTGGGCTGTATAGGCAGATCCAGCCTCTGTATGCAGATAACATTCTTTAAACACACCTCGGGTTCTCTTTAAGTGATACAGGGGTGGACAGGAAGTGCCCCATAGACACTTTGTGGGTTCTGCCACTCAAGAAGGATTGGAACCACTGAAGAACTATGCCATCAATGCCGCAGTATTCCTGTAGCCTGTTTATCAAGATGTCATGGTCAACTGTATCAAAGGCTGCAGAAAGGTCTAAAAGATTCCTCACAGCTTGAAAGCTACTATCCCAGAAAAAAATTCTAGCAGAGCATCACTGAAATGGTTAAACAAAGCACTTTCTCCTGCTATCCTGCGTCACATCTGCATCCAAACTGTAGATAACAGTATCTTTTTTACTTGTTAAACACAAATGTATCAACACTGGAATGTAAACAAACAGTCTCTGAGAAACTGTCTCTGCTTCAGGCACACAAACAGCTCAGATAAGCTCATTAGAAGATTTTAAAATATAATAAAAATCAGTTATAATAGAAAAAGAATAAAATACAATGGCAGCTTTCAGGGCAAGAAAAACTACAGTTTGGAAACGTGTAATTTGCAAACAGACAATATTAGGTGTGCACAAAAGCAAACATGATAACTGTATGAGTAATAAAAAGTAGTAAAACACATTTTTATTGAATGTTATGTCAGAGTTTCAGACCACTTTAAAGTTCCCTTTTTAAAGTGATCAGGTAGACTTAGAGTTACTTAGTACCGATCCCTGAAACTCCTGCATTGTTTTAACCAATAGTTTTGGCTTTTGAAAAATTGGTTGTGACCCTAGTGTCATAACAATGCAGCTCTCAGCTCTGTGATTTTCATCAGAGAGCACAGAGAGTAGGGGGAGAGGTGGTGAAGGCCACAGAGAGGCGGGGCAGGGGCATTCCTAATGCCCGAAGGGGCATTATGCAAGAGTCTATATAGGTATGAACAGCGCTGAGAGTAGTAGTTGGATAATATAAGCTTTAATAGATTGTCATGGTCTGTATATATTCAGGATAGATTTCAAAGCACAAGGTCAAATGCTAAAAATACAGAATTTAAAATCTGTAAAAAGTCTCACAGCATATAGCTAGAGTGCATATATTGCATACACGTACCCTGTGTGTGTTTAGGATTAATACTCATTAAAAAAAATCCCTATTTAAAGGTACAAAAAATATATAAAATCGCATAGCATGTAATTCAAGTGCATATATTGCATACAGCTGTGTTATAAATGGAGTCTATATAGGTATGAACAGTGCTGAGAGTAGTAGTTGGATAATGTAAGCTTTAATAGATTGTTATGGCTTGTGTATATTCAGAATAAATTTCAAGGCACAAGGTCAAATGCTAAAAATACAGAATTTAAAATCTATAAAAGGTTGCACCGCTTATAGCTAGATGGTTTGGTCGGAGACTTTATATACAGAGTTTCTCTTTAAAGATAATTTCTCTTGGAGAGAAATAGAGACAGTTGGAGGAATTACAGTTCTGAGGTTTAGTAGAACTTTCTGTGTGTCTTCTACAAGGCCGAAGAAGCAATATCAGCGCATATGCCAGACTGGTTGTCGGCAGCGTTCCCAAAACAGGAGCTATTGTTATGAAAACATTCAACAATGGTCCTGGGACATATTACCTCATTTTCGGGGTATTAAGGGAGAAAAAGCCATATTTGGCTTTTGTCATCTGAGCAGGCGCGAGCAGCATCATCCATGGCAGACTCTCATCAGCCAATTGCAGGCTTGGGATGCGATGAGTGATGGGTCGGTCCCTGCCGGGTGACGTCAGAGTTAACTCTTTAGAGGCTAGTATATAATAGTCAGACAGGGGCTCCAGAGCTCACTTTTAGTTACTTCTACTTCTATTCACTTCCTAACTTCCTATAATTTCCAGTCATCTATCTGTATGCTGTACATAGGCCTAAGTGCTGTCTTAGCATAGATGTTCGTAAGAGAAAGCCTGAGCTAATCATAAGGACTAGATCAAGATGCCTTGAAACGCTTAAGATGACTTACTACAACTTGATTGCTCTGCTGAGGTAATGAACATGTAACGAAGATAAGATTGCTGATGAACACACCTGTATACCGTATATACTCGCAAGCAAGCCGAATTTTTGACCCACAAAAAGTGGGTCAAAAGTTGGGGGGTCGGCTTGCTTGCGAGTGATGTGCCTGAGGGTCGTCCCCGCCCTCTCCCACCCGCTCCCCCCGCGGCCGCTGCTATTACCTTAGCTCCGCGGCTTCCTATTCCCCTGTCCTGCTCTTCATTCACAGCAGCTCGCCCCACAGTGGCTGCTGCGTGATGACGGAGGAAGTGCAGAGAGAGGTTCCCATAGTAACCAGGAAGCCGCTCTCTGCCACTTCCTCCGTCATCACGCAGCAGCCACCGTGGGGCGAGCTGCTGTGAATGAAGAGCAGGACAGGGGAATAGGAAGCCGCGGAGCTAAGGTAATAGCAGCGGCCGCGGGGGGAGCGGGTGGGAGAGGGCGGGGGGTGCTAAACTCTCTAACCTGGTCACTATACTAGCTATCCTGGGCACGATACTAGCTATCCTGGGCACTATACTAGCTATCCTGGGCACTATACTAGCTATCCTGGTCACTATACTAGCTATCCTGGGCACTATACTAGCTATCCTGGGCACTATACTAGCTATCCTGGGCACTATACCTGCTATCCTGGGCACTATACCAGCTATCCTGGTCACTATACCAGCTATCCTGGGCACTATACCAGCTATCCTGGTCACTATACCAGCTATCCTGGGCACTATACTAGCTATCCTGGGCACTATACTAGCTATCCTGGGCACTATACCTGCTATCCTGGGCACTATACCAGCTATCCTGGTCACTATACCAGCTATCCTGGGCACTATTCCAGCTATCCTGGGCACTATACCAGCTATCCTGGGCACTATACCTGCTATCCTGGTCACTATACTAGCTATCCTGGTCACTATACTAGCTATCCTGGGCACTATACTAGCTATCCTGGGCACTATACCAGCTATCCTGGGCACTATACCAGCTATCCTGGGCACTATACCAGCGATCCTGGGCACTATACCAGCTATCCTGGGCACTATACCTGCTATCCTGGTCACTGTACTAGCTATCCTGGTCACTATACTAGCTATCCTGGGCACTATACTAGCTATTCTGGGCACTATACCTGCTATCCTGGTCACTATACTAGCTATCCTGGGCACTATACCCGCTATCCTGGGCACTATACTAGCTATCCTGGTCACTATACTAGCTATCCTGGTCACTATACTAGCTATCCTGGGCACCATACTAGCTATCCTGGGCACTATACTAGCTATCCTGGGCACTATACCTGCTATCCTGGTCACTATACTAGCTATTCTGGGCACTATACCAGCTATCCTGGGCACTATACCAGCTATTCTGGGCACTATACCTGCTATCCTGGTCACTATACTAGCTATCCTGGTCACTATACTAGCTATCCTGGGCACTATACTAGCTATCCTGGGCACTATACCTGCTATCCTGGTCACTATACCCGCTATCCTGGGCACTATACTAGCTATCCTGGTCACTATACTAGCTATCCTGGTCACTATACAAGCTATCCTGGGCACCATACTAGCTATCCTGGGCACTATACCTGCTATCCTGGTCACTATACTAGCTATCCTGGGCACTACCAGCTATCCTGGGCACTATACCAGCTATCCTGGGCACTATACCTGCTATCCTGGTCACTATACTAGCTATCCTGGTCACTATACTAGCTATCCTGGGCACTATACTAGCTATCCTGGGCACTATACTAGCTATCCTGGGCACTATACCTGCTATCCTGGTCACTATGCTAGCTATCCTGGGCACTATACCAGCTATCCTGGGCACTATACCAGCTATCCTGGGCACTATACCAGCTATCCTGGGCACGATACCTGCTATCCTGGGCACTATACCTGCTATCCTGGTCACTATACTAGCTATCCTGGTCACTATACTAGCTATCCTGGTCACTATACTAGCTATCCTGGGCACTATACTAGCTATCCTGGGCACTATACCTGCTATCCTGGTCACTATACTAGCTATCCTGGGCACTATACCCGCTATCCTGGGCACTATACTAGCTATCCTGGTCACTATACTAGCTATCCTGGTCACTATACTAGCTATCCTGGGCACCATACTAGCTATCCTGGGCACTATACTAGCTATCCTGGGCACTATACCTGCTATCCTGGTCACTATACTAGCTATCCTGGGCACTATACCAGCTATCCTGGGCACTATACCAGCTATCCTGGGCACTATACCTGCTATCCTGGTCACTATACTAGCTATCCTGGTCACTATACTAGCTATCCTGGGCACTATACTAGCTATCCTGGGCACTATACCTGCTATCCTGGTCACTATACTAGCTATCCTGGGCACTATACCCGCTATCCTGGGCACTATACTAGCTATCCTGGTCACTATACTAGCTATCCTGGTCACTATACTAGCTATCCTGGGCACCATACTAGCTATCCTGGGCACTATACTAGCTATCCTGGGCACTATACCTGCTATCCTGGTCACTATACTAGCTATCCTGGGCACTATACCAGCTATCCTGGGCACTATACCTGCTATCCTGGGCACTATACCTGCTATCCTGGTCACTATACTAGCTATCCTGGTCACTATACTAGCTATCCTGGGCACTATACTAGCTATCCTGGGCACTATACTAGCTATCCTGGGCACTATACCTGCTATCCTGGTCACTATGCTAGCTATCCTGGGCACTATACCAGCTATCCTGGGCACTATACCAGCTATCCTGGGCACTATACCAGCTATCCTGGGCACGATACCTGCTATCCTGGGCACTATACCTGCTATCCTGGGCACTATACCTGCTATCCTGGTCACTATACCTGCTATCCTGGTCACGATACTAGCTATCCTGGTCACGATACTAGCTATCCTGGGCACGATACTAGCTATCCTGGGCACTATACTAGCTATCCTGGGCACTATACTAGCCATCCTGGGCACTATACTAGCTATCCTGGGCACTATACTAGCTATCCTGGGCACTATACCTGCTATCCTGGGCACTATACCAGCGATCCTGGTCACTATACTAGCTATCCTGGTCACTATACCAGCTATCCTGGGCACTATACCAGCTATCCTGGGCACTATACCAGCTATCCTGGGCACTATACCTGCTATCCTGGTCACTATACTAGCTATCCTGGGCACTATACCAGCTATCCTGGGCACTATACCAGCTATCCTGGGCACTATACCAGCTATCCTGGGCACTATACTAGCTATCCTGGGCACGATACCTGCTATCCTGGGCACTATACTTGCTATCCTGGGCACTATACCTGCTATCCTGGTCACTATACCTGCTATCCTGGTCACGATACTAGCTATCCTGGGCACGATACTAGCTATCCTGGGCACTATACTAGCTATCCTGGGCACTATACTAGCTATCCTGGGCACTATACCTGCTATCCTGGGCACTATACCAGCGATCCTGGTCACTATACTAGCTATCCTGGTCACTATACCAGCTATCCTGGGCACTATACCAGCTATCCTGGGCACTATACCAGCTATCCTGGGCACTATACCTGCTATCCTGGTCACTATACTAGCTATCCTGGTCACTATACTAGCTATCCTGGGCACTATACTAGCTATCTTGGGCACTATACCTGCTATCCTGGTCACTATACTAGCTATCCTGGGCACTATACCAGCGATCCTGGGCACTATACCAGCTATCCTGGGCACTATACCAGCTATCCTGGTCACTATACTAGCTATCCTGGTCACTATACTAGCTATCCTGGGCACTATACTAGCTATCCTGGGCACTATACCTGCTATCCTGGGCACTATACCAGCTATCCTGGGCACTATACCAGCTATCCTGGGCACTATACCAGCTATCCTGGTCACTATACTAGCTATCCTGGTCACTATACTAGCTATCCTGGGCACCATACTAGCTATCCTGGGCACCATACTAGCTATCCTGGGCACTATACCTGCTATCCTGGTCACTATACTAGCTATCCTGGGCACTATACCAGCTATCCTGGGCACTATACCAGCTATCCTGGGCACTATACCAGCTATCCTGGGCACTATACCTGCTATCCTGGTCACTATACTAGCTATCCTGGGCACTATACTAGCTATCCTGGGCACTATACTAGCTATCCTGGGCACTATACTAGCTATCCTGGGCACTATACCTGCTATCCTGGTCACTATACTAGCTATCCTGGGCACGATACCTGCTATCCTGGGCACTATACCTGCTATCCTGGTCACTATACTAGCTATCCTGGGCACTATACCAGCTATCCTGGGCACTATACCAGCTATCCTGGGCACTATACCAGCTATCCTGGGCACTATACCAGCTATCCTGGGCACTATACCTGCTATCCTGGTCACTATACTAGCTATCCTGGGCACCATACTAGCTATCCTGGGCACTATACTAGCTATCCTGGGCACTATACCTGCTATCCTGGTCACTATACTAGCTATCCTGGGCACTATACCAGCTATCCTGGGCACTATACCAGCTATCCTGGGCACTATACCAGCTATCCTGGGCACTATACCAGCTATCCTGGGCACTATACCTGCTATCCTGGTCACTATACTAGCTATCCTGGGCACTATACTAGCTATCCTGGGCACTATACTAGCTATCCTGGGCACTATACCTGCTATCCTGGTCACTATACTAGCTATCCTGGGCACTATACCAGCTATCCTGGTCACTATACTAGCTATCCTGGGCACTATACCAGCTATCCTGGGCACTATACCAGCTATCCTGGGCACTATACTAGCTATCCTGGGCACTATACTAGCTATCCTGGGCACTATACTAGCTATCCTGGGCACTATACCTGCTATCCTGGTCACTATACTAGCTATCCTGGGCACGATACCTGCTATCCTGGGCACTATACCTGCTATCCTGGTCACTATACTAGCTATCCTGGGCACTATACCAGCTATCCTGGGCACTATACCAGCTATCCTGGGCACTATACCAGCTATCCTGGGCACTATACCAGCTATCCTGGGCACTATACCTGCTATCCTGGTCACTATACTAGCTATCCTGGGCACCATACTAGCTATCCTGGGCACTATACTAGCTATCCTGGGCACTATACCTGCTATCCTGGTCACTATACTAGCTATCCTGGGCACTATACCAGCTATCCTGGGCACTATACCAGCTATCCTGGGCACTATACCAGCTATCCTGGGCACTATACCAGCTATCCTGGGCACTATACCTGCTATCCTGGTCACTATACTAGCTATCCTGGGCACTATACTAGCTATCCTGGGCACTATACTAGCTATCCTGGGCACTATACCTGCTATCCTGGTCACTATACTAGCTATCCTGGGCACTATACCAGCTATCCTGGGCACTATACTAGCTATCCTGGGCACGATACCTGCTATCCTGGGCACTATACCTGCTATCCTGGGCACTATACCTGCTATCCTGGTCACTATACTAGCTATCCTGGGCACGACACCTGCTATCCTGGGCACTATACCTGCTATCCTGGGCACTATACCTGCTATCCTGGTCACTATACTAGCTATCCTGGGCACGATACTAGCTATCCTGGGCACGATACTAGCTATACTGAGGCACTACCTTCCCATACTGGGCACTATACTAGCTATACTGGGACACACTAGGGGGAGATCATGCGGCCAGCATTCCTACCCCTGGCTTATATGAGGGTCAATCATTTTTTCCTGGTTTTTCAGGCAAAAGTTTGGGGGTCGGCTAATATGCGTGTCGGCTTGCTTGCGAGTATATACGGTATCTATCTTGTCAAATAAACTCTGTGAAGTTTGAAGACATCTAACAGTTCTATCTCCTTTGCTGCTGCAGTGACAAGTGTCAAGTTATCACAGGTTCTGTGATATGGTGCCGAACAAAGGTGTAGTGTTGTTGCCGATAGCAACTAACAGATATTTATTACAGTCACTATATGGCTCACCTACAACAGTGAAATGTCCAGAAAGGACACTTCTCCCCCAGTGTATGTGACATGTCAGTGAATGTCCTTTGCTGACTTTCCCCGGGGAGAAACAAGAGTCACGATGACCCATAACTCCAAAGACGTGAAACTTGCTTGTACCTCTGGCCATCACAGCTTCTCATTAAAAGCAAAAATAGTTTTAAAGTCGACCTAAACTCTTGCACAGGACAGAAGGAAAACAAAAATAAATGCACCCTGTATTTAATGAGTTTAGTCTGTCTAATTTCCCCTCATCTGTGTCTAATCACAAGTGTCATTTGATCTCTCAGCTGCATCAGCTCAGGAATCTCCTGTGCCATGGCAGAGCAGCCAATTTGTACACACAGATGATTAACCCTATGCCTGCTTCCATGAGAGCAGGAAGTAGACACACTGCAGATTTATTGCAGGTTTTGTGTCAGCTGTAACAAAGAAATGTTTTTCGTTAAAGGTTATAATGTTGTTGGCTGCATATCTTTTAGAGCAGAGAGGAAGTTCTGAGTTCAGGTCCCCTTTAAAGGGGTCCTTTGGTGGTTTGAAAAAGTTCGCGTACCGCCATAGACTTCAATGGGGAGGCGAACTTTCAAAGTTTTAAAAAATTTTTAAAAAATTCTATCAACTGGAAAAATGATAGAAAACATGTTTCAAAAGCTCTAATACCTGGAGCCACACCTAATTGAGTGAAATACACATCACTGCTGGAGGACCCTCCCTCCTCCAAGCAAGGTCCTTTATACCATTTGCCTACCTACACTAATTAGTTATGGGACAGCTGCTACACACTCTGCTAGGGAGATTTTAATTCCTCCCTCCTCGCTCCTACCGGAGGGAGGAGAGTCTCTTCTGCCAGGGAATTGTACTATTTTAAAAACCAGTATACATCATACCATAGCTGGTACATCATACCATAGCTGGGAATACATACATGAGTATACATCATACCATAGCTGGGAATCGAACCCAGATCTCACTGTGTGGTGGACACGTCACCCTAAGCACTGTACCACTACAGAAGTAAGTGAAGCTAGCCTAAAATTTAACATTTATGCTCAATGCAATAGAACCATTAGGTTGCTTAAAGGAGAAATGTAGTGAGAGGTATATGGAGGCTGCCATATTGATTTCCTTTTAAGCTATACCAGTTGCCTGGCAGACCTGCTGATCTATTTGGCTGCAGTAGTGTGAATCACACCAGAAACAAGCATGCAGCTAATCTTGTCAGATCTTACAAAAATGTCAAACACCAGATCATACCATAGCTGGGAATCAAACCCAGATCTCACTGTGTGGTGGGCACGTCACCCTAAGCACTGTACCACTACAGAAGTAAGTGAAGCTAGCCTAAAATTTAACATTTATGCTCAATGCAATAGAACCATTAGGTTGCTTAAAGGAGAACTGTAGTGAGAGGTATATGGAGGCTGTCATATTGATTTCCTTTTAAGCTATACCAGTTGCCTGGCAGCCCTGCTGATCTATTTGGCTGCAGAAGTGTGAATCACACCAGAAACAAGCATGCAGCTAATTTTTCCTTTTAAAATAATACCAGTTGCCTGAATTGCCTGCTGATCCTGTGTCTCTAATACTTTTAGCCACAGCCCCTGAACAAGCATGCAGATCAGGTGCTCTGACTGAAGTCAGACTGGATTAGCTGCATGCTTGTTTCAGGGTGTGATTCAGCCACTATTGCAGTCACAAAGATCAGCTGGACTGCCAGGCAACTGGTATTGTTTACAGGAAACAGCCATATCACTCTCAGTTAAGGTTCCCTTTAAAGGAGAACTGTAGTGAAAGGTATATGGAGGCTACCATATTGATTTCCTTTTCAGCAATACCAGTTACCTGGCTATCCTGCAGATCCTCTGCCTCCAATACTTTTAGCCCTAGACCCTGAACAAGCATGCAGCAGATCTGGTGTTTGACATTTTTGTAAGATCTGACAAGATTAGCTGCATGCTTGTTTCTGGTGTGATTCACACTACTGCAGCCAAATAGATCAGCAGGGCTGCCAGGCAACTGGTATAGCTTAAAAGGAAATCAATATGGCAGCCTCCATATACCTCTCACTACATTTCTCCTTTAAGCAACCTAATGGTTCTATTGCATTGAGCATAAATGTTAAATTTTAGGCTAGCTTCACTTACTTCTGTAGTGGTACAGTGCTTAGGGTGACGTGTCCACCACACAGTGAGATCTGGGTTCGATTCCCAGCTATGGTATGATGTATACTCATGTATGTATTCCCAGCTATGGTATGATGTACCAGCTATGGTATGATGTATACTGGTTTTTAAAATAGTATAATTCCCCGGCAGAAGAGACCCTCCTCAGGTAGGAGGGAGGAGGGAATAGGTAGAAGGGTAGAAGGGTGGGAGGAATTAAAATCTCCCTAGCAGAGTGTGTACCAGCTGTCCCATAATTAATTAGTGTAGGCAGACAACTGAGTCAAATGGTATAAAGGACCTAGCTTGAAGGGAGGGTGGGCGAGTTCTCAAGCAGTGTGTTTGACAATAACATGTCTGCTGACAGTGAAATGGAGGCTAAAAATTTTGCTCAATACAGCATTATGGGGCGAATCGAACTTCCGCAAAAGTTCGCCTGATGCAGGCGAACGCGAACCCCCAAAGTTCGCGAACCGTTCGGCCCAACTCTACTCCTTTGAGGGACAGTCAGTGACAAGATATATATATATATATATACACTGTACAGCGCTGCGTAATATGTCGGTGCTATATAAATACTAAATAATAATAATAATGTTTGCATCCCCAGGATCCATATAACAGTGCTTAGACCATGATGTGCTTTTGCATATTTTGTATATAAGATGTATGTTATTATTGACATGTTTCTGTGAACCTATTTTTGTCTTAAATACAGACTTTTTGATCTTTTGCAATCTAACCTCATGGTTGTGCGTGTCTTATGTATATATCTTGAAAAAAAAAAAAACAGACACTTACCTCGGGCTTCTATTGGCCCTCTGCAGCTGTCATGTCCCACGCTGTCCTCCTACGATCCTTCGTTCCCCGCCGCCGGTCCTGGTCTAATTTACCTGGCCGGATTTACCATAAAGCACTGTAGGCTTGTGCCTACAGGCGCCTGATGATGGAAAGGCGGCTCACTTCCCTCCCTGAGTGCCTCCCTTCCTACTTCCTTATGTAGAGTTCTGAGCAGAGCGTAAATGAGGTTACTCGCCCTGCTCTCTGCATTCCACTGATGAGATCTCCCTTAATTCAAGGCACCTCTAACTACTTAGTACTGAGGGTACCTCTGGCTAACTGATACTAAGGGGCACCTGTAGCTACCTACGATGGGCAAGGGAAGTAAGGGAAAAATGAGTGCTGGGACAGCCAGCACACTTGCGATGCGGTTCGGTGGGGGTTTGTAGGTTCATGGAGGACAAAGTTTAGGGTGCCAGGTGCAGTATAGAACTCCTTTAAGAATCGCAAACACCTGATATGTGCACGGTTACATACTAAGATATTAGGCTGTCATATGCCCTCACACCCTTTTTTCTATTTCATTCTGGAAGAGGGGCAAGGCCAGGAACTTATCTGCAATCTGCATCCCCGCTCGTACACAAAGTAGCGTAGTTTGCGTTACGTAATGGCAGGAGGCGAACGGAGGGTGAGTGACAGGAGGTGTGACTGCAGCATGACCTAAAGTTATCTCCACTTCTCTTACAACAGTTTCCTTTTCTATTAATAGTTAAAGCAATCCAGACATGTTATTGAGTATAGAAGCGTGTCTATAGAATGCCTGTGGGGTGGGGTCAGGTGACAGCTCTGGCCAGTAGCGGAGGATTTCCTTTTACTGTACAGATCAGAGGAAGCAGGCGCAGAAGCAGCGGCTCGGCTGCCGGGAAGGTGTGAGAGGGAGAGGCTCGCCAAAGTTTACAAACTTCTTAAGTTATGTAGCTTGCCCTGCAGTTTCCTCCTCTACATATGAGCGTAAGTGTCTATGTGGGTGTCTGCGTGTGTTTGTGTGTCAGTGTGTGTATAAATGTCTCTGCACGTAGCACATGTCTGGTGTTATGGCGGACGTCCCTGCAGCAGAAGCCGGCGGGGATCCCTTTCCTGTACTGTAATGTGTCGGGGAACGACCTGCAGCTGGAAGTATTTCCCTAGACTTTGCCCTCGCAGGAAATATTTGACATTATTGTACACAGCTGACACATTACTTAGCGATTTGACGGCCCAAGAGAACCTGTCAGTTTTCTTTTTTCTTAGTTTACACCAGAATTGTGGTGCAAGAGAGCAGTCACAGCTCCGGGGTCCAGGATCTTGGGTTGAGGGAGGGTGCAGAAGAACACGGCTTGGGAATACTAGCTAGCTTCAGGGCAAATCCAGACCCTCCCCACAAAAACAACAACAGCAACAACAAAAAAGGCGGCAGAATCAGATATTTGTTCTGTTACTGACTAACAGAGGTGACGTACTATAGTACAAATAGCATACACTGTAGATCATTAGTAGACAGTAGACACCAATGCAAACTGCATGTGGCCTTGTTACAAGTGTTTGGCCTTCGGAGTTACAGGAAGAGGAATCTGGGATTCCTATAATGGCCTCAATTCTGGTAGGGTTATCAAACAAATTACCTCATGTGAGGTAATTTACCTCATGAGGTAAGGACATTTAGCAGTTCTGGTAGGTTTTAGTCATGTTTTACCTCATGAGGTAAATTATGAGGTTATTTATGAGGTAATTTACCGAAAATAGCTATTCTCATGGAAATTAGTGGGCATGTTAGCACATCATTTACCGATTAGTTAAAGACCTTCCTGTACCTGGAGGTAAAGTCAATTTGTATGCATTTTGCTGTTTTTAGTGGAGTTATTATTGCTGTTTTAGTGTTGTTCCTATTCAGGCTGTGTAATAGAAAAGAATAGTAGAAATAAAACTCCAAATATTTACTGAATTTTTTTTTCAAATAAGGGATGCCTATAAATATACTTTTCATTAGTTGCTACATAATCAAATACTTTTTTTTTTTTGAGGAGGGAAGGTGTATTTGATTATGTAGCAACCTATGAAAAGTAAATGTATAGGCATCTATTATAAAAAAAAAAAAGAAAGAAAACAATCCAGCTCATTTACCTTTAGAGGCTGGGGGTAGGGGGGGGGGGGGGGGTTGGAGCACTTTTAGAGGCTGGGGGAGAGGTCAGCACTTTTACAGACTGGGGGTGTGAGTACTTTTACTTTTAGAGGCTGGGGGTCAGGAGGGGGGGGGGGGGGTTACAGCACTTTTCCTTTCAGAGGCTGCTTTGTTTTAAAACAAAATAGAAGCTGGGGGGGGGGGGGGGATGCGTTGGTCAGATCACTTTTACTTATTTCAGCAAAATATGGGGGCCCTGAACACTGAACAAGCTGAAAAGGCTCCATGTTATGTGACAGATATC
This sequence comes from Hyperolius riggenbachi, assembly GCF_040937935.1. Classification (NCBI taxonomy): domain Eukaryota; kingdom Metazoa; phylum Chordata; class Amphibia; order Anura; family Hyperoliidae; genus Hyperolius; species Hyperolius riggenbachi. The sequence goes on from NC_090651.1 coordinate 370,998,164, forward strand.
ACAATTAAGTCACAGCACTGCATTTATCATGTGGTAGAGGTGGAACTAATTATGTGAGAGCAAGAAGTTTTAAATCAGAATGATACCATTTATTGGCTAACTAAAAATTAATAAAAATAAGCAAGCTGGGACTTCCGGTCCCGGCGCCCGGATGGTGGAGGCGTGAGAGATTAGCTCCGCACGGCGAGTCTCCCTCCTAGGCTGAGAGGCAAAGCAAGCACCCCCGCTCCGCTCAGCAAAGTCGCAGGACACAGCCCCGACCTCAGCGCCGCTAATCCCCCGGCTGATGGACCGCTATTTGCTGCGGTCGGCGCCTCAGAAAACCCACAGCATGGAGGAGGAGACGGGCAAGATGGCCGCCGAAGCATCACAGGCACCAGTGACGCAGCAACAATCTCCGGAGTGGGAAGCCTCCCCGCAGCACGCTGCAGACTGGGACACGGAGGAGACCTCTTCGGGTGGAGGGCTGCCCCTGGAATTTAAGAAGCTGGCCATAGAAGTAGCAAAACAGCTTGCACCAGAGCTACAGGCCACGCTGCAAGCTTCACTAGGCAGCTCTATCCAGGCCATACACAATAAGTTACAGGCCCAAAGCCAGAGACTCGACCAGGCCGAACTCAGAGTCCAAGCTTTAGAGGATGAGGGGGCCAAGGTGGGAAAGAACTATGATAAGCTATTGGAGGAAAATAAACAGTTTCGTGATAAACTGCAGGATCTTGAAAATCGGTCACGCCGAAACAATCTAAGAGTGGTGGGGGTGCCAGAAACGATAGCAGCGACAGCACTACGAGAACTATGCATGGTTACAATACCAAAAATGCTGGGATTTAAAAGAGCCTTAAAAGTGGAACGTGCCCACAGAGGTGGCCCCCCACGAGCAGAATCGGACAATCGCCCTCCGCTCTTGGTTCTGGCCAGGTATTTGGATTTCGCTGAAAAAGCTGATCTGCTGCGAGCGTTCCGCGATCTGGGAAGACTGATTGAGTACCAGGGAGCAAAGATATGCCTGTTTAATGATTATTCAGTAGAGGCTTCCAAAAAAACGCCAATTATTTAGTGCTGCATGCGCAAAATGTGTGGAGAAAAAAATGGAAATTTGCGTTACAATATCCAGCCATATTGCGGGTCACGGATGACTCAAATACTACACATACATTTAATTCTCCAGCAAAGGCGCTATCTTTTTTGAATGATAGCTCAGGAACAAATGCTGATTGATAGCTTTTGAACTAATTTTTTTCATTTCAATTTTTCTACACTCAGGCAGCAGGGGGTGCTGTTGTGTAAAGGTGGCCACTAATGATCCAATCTTTTTCATCCAATCTTACCATTTCTATGTAATATAAGGTAACTGCCTGAATTATCCATTCAATATATTTGGCCAGTTTACCCTTATACTACATAGATTTGGTAAAATTGGATGAAAAAGATTGGCTCATTAGTGGCCACCTTTAGAAGAGAACTATGTATATTTCAGCCACTGCACACAAATGGTTTCTAGACATACTGGACTGAAAGGCGGAAGTGTTTTATATCCAGTTAATGTTAAGTTGTTCTCTTGTTAAAATTTATATCTAAAAGCCTAAAGTAGGAGGGAGATTTGACTTTGGAGCTTGGAGTGGAGGTAGACATCCGGGAAAAAAGTGAAGTCACGAGCATCTGCATGAATCTTGTTGGTTGTTTTATTTCAATGTTTTTTTTTTCTCTGTGTTGGTCGCTTTTTCTCCAAAAATCTGCCAAAAAGATCCTTAAGGGTTTCAAGACAGAAAAAGCGAGGGGGTTAGCTTTAAGGGGGGGGGGGGGGGAGGGGGCGTCAGGAGGTTTAGGGGGGTCTAGTCATCTCTGGTGTCCGTAATTATAAGTCATCTAACTTGTACGATAGTAGCAATGTGTGTAATATTTCAATACTAGCCTGATGTCTCTGCTTATTACATCTTGGAATGTGAATGGGGCTCCGTTCCCCTGGTAAACGATCTATGATATTGCAGCATTTGAAAAAGCTTAAATCAGACATTGCCTTTCTTCAAGAGTGTCATCTATCAGAGGAACAATTTAAATATATGAGGAAGTCATGGGTGGGCCAAGTATACGGGTCTCCTGACCGAGGTCGCAAAGCGGGGTTCTCATTTTGTTACATAAGAATTTACAGGGGGAAGTCCTCAATGTATTTACTGATAAGGAAGGTCGCTGGGTGAACTTGCAATTAAAGCTAGCAGGAGAAACTATCACACTGTTCAACGTTTACGCACCTACAGAGGAAGATAAATCTTTTTTTGGCTCATTGCTGACAGCCACTTTGTCATCTGGCTCTGGGAAGATCATTCAAGGCGGGGATTTTAAAGAGTAACTGTCAGGCTGCAAAAGCTAATTTAAACCTCTATTCTCCTGTGTTAAACAGTTTAGAAAGAAGCCAAAAAGGCAATACTGAAGTTAAAAATCTCTCTTACTTTTGATGTTTGCTGGAACAGCAAGGCTGTTATTCCCAAGCTTTGATTTTTTAGTAGGAGGGCTTTTTGGTTCCTTTTATCCCCCTATACATTCTGAGTGGTTTGGGTCACCCTGAGCTGCTTGGTTACTCTGTTGTACTGGTCCAAGCCCTATCTCATACAGCCGTATCAATCCTTGCCATGTACAGATGAGGACCAAAAGTCTGAAACAGGCTGTCTACATGTGGGTTTGATATGGCTGTGTAAAACTAAAAGCTATAAGCTTGCTATACACCAGCGGTTCTGGATGCTTACTTGGCTTACAAGGGTGAAAATGGATAATTTGCATATTTAGTGGTAGTGCATTGTGGGTAACCACAAATGTTCATTTATTACTGAATTTTTGCAAATGTCCTTCTGTTTTAAGAAGACAATTACACCAAGCTCTTAAAAGTACGAGAGGCCGCATACCATTACTGCAAAGCATTCTGGGGCTGCTTCTTCCCACCTTGGGTCCTCCCCTCGGCTGCTAGTGAGAAGCACTGAAAAATCACAGCATATGTTCCATTAGAGTATACTGCATGAGTCCGATATTGTTCCTAGCCACATGGCTAATTAATATTCACTGCACTGTAGTGTTGTCCAGGGGCGGACTGGCCCGGGAGGACGTGGGGCGGATTCCCCCCGGGCCGCCGCCTCCTCAGGCATCCAGGGCCGGCTGCGCAGCCGTCATAACTTTAACTTTTGCAGTGCTGTGGCCGCTCAATCTAAAGCCCCGCCCCCAGCAGTAGCTCTTCATTCATGTCGGGCTACAGTCCAGGGCATTGGGTGAGAGAGCTCCTGCCCTGAGATTGGTCATTGGCTGGCTGCACTGGCTTCCAAACTCCACCCCCAGCCCGAAGATGCACTTTGCTGGGGGAATTGCAGGGAACCCAGGAACCACCGCCAAAATCATGGCAAAGCTCCGCCCCCAAATTACCACGAAGCTCCGCCCCAAAGTGCCGCGAAGCTCCGCCCCCAAACTTTGGCGTAGTTCTTTCCTTTAAATGCAGAACTCTGGAATGGTGAGTGAGATATATCACCCTCCTCTCCCCTACAAACTGGGGGTCTCCCTGGCTCCTGGCTCCTTCTCTATCACCACATAAACTGGCAGGAGGCTCCCTGGCTTACTGTGGGGGGCTCTTTGGAACTTATGCTGTGGGATTTCCCTGTCTTCCTATATCGGGTTGTATGGCCGCCTATGCTGGGGGGGGCTAACTTCACTGCCTCCACACCTAAAGCTAACATCACCGCCATTGCACCTATCGCTAACCTCACCACCACACAATGCTAACCACACCGCCGCACCTAACGCTAAGCTTACCGCCACACCTAACGCTAACTTTACCACCGCACCTAGCGCTAACCTCGCCACCACACCTAACGGTAACCTTACCGCCGCACCTAACGCTAACCTCACCACCGCACCTAACTCTAACCTCACCACCACACTTAACGCTAACCTCACCACCGCACCTAGCGCTAACCTCACCGCCGCACCTAACTCTAACCTCACCACCACACTTAACGCTAACCTCATCACCGCACCTAGCGCTAACCTCACCGCCGCACCTAACGCTAACCTTACCGCCACATCCAGCACTAACCTCACCGCCGCACCTAACGCTAACCTTACCGCCGCACCTAACGCTAACCTTACCGCCGCACCTAACGCTAACCTCACCGCCGCACCTAACTCTAACCTCACCACCGCACCTAACACTAACCTCACCACCGCACCTAGCGCTAACCTCACCGCCGCACCTAGCGCTAACCTCACCGCCGCACCTAACGCTAACCTCACCGCCGCACATAACGCTAACCTCACCGCCGCACCTAACGCTAACCTCACCGCCGCACCTAATGCTAACCTCACCGCCACACTTAACGCTAACCTCACCGCCACACCTAACGCTAACCTTACCGCCACACCTAACGCTAACCTCACCGCCGCACCTAACACTAACCTCACCACCGCACCTAGCGCTAACCTCACCGCCGCACCTAACGCTAACCTTACCGCCACACCTAACGCTAACCTCAATGCCGCACCTAATGCTAACCTTACCGCCCCACCTAACACTAACCTCACCGCCACACCTAACACTAACCTTACTGTCGCACTTTACGCTAACCTCACAACCGCACCTAGCGCTAACCTCACCACTGCACCTAGCGCTAACCTCACCGCTGCACCTAACGCTAACCTTACCGCCACACTTAACGCTAACCTCACCATCGCACTTTACGCTAACCTCACTGTCGCACTTTACGCTAACCTCACCGCCACCGCACCTAACGCTAACCTCACTGCCACACTTTACACTGACTTCACCACCGCACCTAACACTAACCTCACCACCACCGCACCTAACTCTAATCTCACTGCCGCATCTAATGCTAACCTCACCGCTACAGCACCTAATGGTAATTTTACCTCCGCACCTAACGGTAATTTCACCACCGCACCTAATGCTTACCTCACCACCACAGCACCTAACGTATTGAGCCAGTGCAACTAACGGTAATCTCACCGCTGCACCTAACGCTAATCTTACCACCACTGTACCTAACACTAATCTCATCGCTAATCTCACAGCCACACCTAACCTCCCCGCACCTAACGATAATCTTGCTGCCGCACGTAATTCTAATCTCACAGCAGCACCTAACGCTAACCTCACTAACACCGCACCTAACCCTAACTTCCCTGCTGCCGCACCTAAGGTTAACCTCACTGCCGCCTCACCTAGCGCTAACCTCACTGCCGCTACACACCTCGCTGCCGCCCCACCTAACACTAACCTCACTGCTGCTACACCTTCCACTAACCTCACCGCTTCTGCACCTAGCACTAATTCACTGCCGCCTTACCCAGCACTAATCTCACTGCCGCCACACCTCAATGGCGCCGCACCTAACACCAACCTCACTGCTGCAGGACCTAACACTAACCTCACTGCTGCAGCACCTAACACTAACCTCACTGCGGCCGCACCTAGCACTTCTATCACTGCCACCTCACATAGTGCTAACCTCACCATCGACACACGTAGCACTAACCTCACGGCCACCTCACCTAGCACTAACCTCACTGCTGCCACACTTCGGTGGCACCGTACCTAAAACCAACCTCACTGCCACTGCACCCAATGCTAACCTCACTGCCAAAACACCTCGCTGGTGCTGCACCTAACATAAACCTCACTGCCGCCACACATAACTAACTTCACTGCCACCTCACTGCCGCCTCACCTAGCACTAACCTCTGTCACCAAAACTCACCACCGCCACACTTTACACCAACCTTACCGCCACTAAACCTACCACTAACCTCTCAGCTGCTACACCTAATACCAGCCTCACTGACGCTGCACCTAGTCTCACTGCTGCTACACCTAACAGTAACCCTCCTACTACCACTACTCGCTGCCATTATTTCTAACACTGACTCTTGTACTGCTGTTACTCACTACCGCTTCTTCTAACACTAACTTTCCCACTGCTACACCTAACGTCAGGGCCAGAGGTACCATACGGGCAGCCTGGGCAAGTGACCAAGCAACAGGCCCAGATTTACATCACAAGAGCCTATAGGCACGGATGTCCTGGCACCCTAGACTTCACCCTCCACGAACCTATAAACCTCAGCCAAACTGCACCACAAGTGTGCTAGCTGTCCCAGTTGTCACTTCTCCCTTATTTCCCTTGCCCATCATAGGTAGCTACCGGTGCCCCTTAGTATTAGGTAGCCAGAGGTACCCTCAATATTAAGTAGATAGAGGTGCCCCTTAGAATTAGGTTGCAAGAGGAACCTCAGTATTAAGTAGCTAGAGGTGCCCCTGACTAAAGGGAGAATTCATCAGTGGAATGCAGAGAGCAGGGTGAGGAACCTCTCAGACTCTGCACAGGGAGGGAGGCGCTCAGGGAAAGGTATGAGCTGCCTCTCCATCATCAGGCGCATGTAGGCACGTGCCTACAGTGCCTTATGGTAAATCCAGCCCTGCCAAGCAAGTTTGGGAGAATCCCTGCTCATTGACTTGAAATGCCCGCAATTATGTTTGGGGAACGTGCTGCCTAATTATGCTTTATTCACTTTCTATCTAGGTACATATTGTTATACCTTGTGCTTCCTAATTATATTGTTGTGAGAAATGCTGCAAGTTAAGTTGTCTGATGCCCACCCTGCAGAAAAATATATATATTTTTTTGTTGTTGGGGGAACAGCTACATAATTATGGTGTAGGAGATATTTTTTCTTGAATATTACGTAAGAACTGTTTACTGTAGAGTAGATCTATTTTTTGTTACATTGCATCTGTCTGTTTGTATTGTATTTAGGGCCTTATTTTCTCTTCAGGGAGAGGGGGCCACTGCTGATAGAATTATGTACATGTTATTCCTCTCATGAGCACTACTCAAAACCTTTTATGACCACAATCTCTTTTTCACCATGGCTTTGCGGGCCACAAATTAATTTGGGACATGGCTGGAGGTGTGGCAGTGGCATGTTTTAAAGCGACTCTTTTTTCTGTCTTTAAATCTAAGAGGATTCTTATTGCTTTTGTGCACTTCAGTGAGTGCACTGTTCTTTCATATGTGGAGTAATAACTGCTGTTTCATACATAGGGTAATGACTGCTGCTTTCATAAGTATGGTAATGACTAGAGTTGGGCCGAACAGTTCGCCTGCGAACGGTTCCATGCGAACTTCAGTGGTTCGCGTTCGCGTCCCGCAGGCGAACTTTTGCGGAAGTTCGGTTCGCCCCATAATGCACCATGAGGGTCAACTTTGACCCTCTACATCACAGTCAGCAGGCCCAGTGTAGCCAATTAGGCTACACTAGCCCCTGGAGCCACTCCCCCCCTACTAAAAGGCAGGCAGCGGTGACCATTACGGTCACTTGTGTGCCTGCATTAGTGAGAGTAGGGCGAGCTGCTGCACACTCTCTTTCATAGGGAAAGATTAGTTAGGCTTAGCTTGTCCCTGGCTGCATACCTGTTCTGTGAACCCACCACTGCATACCTGTACTGTGAACCCACCACTGCATACCTGTTCTGTGAACCCACCACTGCATACCTGTACTGTGAACCCACCACTGCATACCTGTTCTGTGAACCCACCACTGCATACCTGTACTGTGAACCCACCACTGCATACCTGTTCTGTGAACCCACCACTGCATACCTGTTCTGTGAACCCACCACTGCATACCTGTTCTGTGAACCCACCACTGCATACCTGTTCAGTGAACCCACCACTGCATACCTGTACTGTGAACCCACCACTGCATACCTGTACTGTGAACCCACCACTGCATACCTGTTCTGTGAACCCACCACTGCATACCTTTTCAGTGAACCCACCACTGCATACCTGTTCTGTGAACCCACCACTGCATACCTGTTCTGTGAACCCACCACTGCATACCTGTTCTGTGAACCCACCACTGCATACCTGTACTGTGAACCCACCACTGCATACCTGTTCTCGCCATGGTGCGCACCAGTCCAGCACGGCCGTCACTACACAAACAGCTGTTTGCGGTGCGTTACACAGTGAGTTTGGTGTGTCAGTGTGAAGCAGTACTCTAATTACACTGACTGATTGATGTATACACATGCAAGATGTTTTAAAGCACTTTAGGCCTGTCATTTAGCATTCAATGTGATTTCTGCCCTTAAAACGCTGCTTTGCGTCAAATCCAGATTTTTCCCGGGGACTTTTGGCATGTATCCCACTCCTCCACCTGGGGGTCCAGGTGTTAGACCCCTTGAAACATCTTTTCCATCACTTTTGTGGCCACCATAATTTTTTTTTTTCAAAGTTCGCACCCCTATTGAAGTCTATTGCGGTTCGCGAACTTTTACGCGAACCGAACCTTACGCGGAAGTTCGCGAACCCGGTTCGCGAACCTAAAATCGGAGGTTTGGCCCCACTCTAGTAATGACTGCTGCTTTTATATGTGAATTAATGACTGCTGCTTTCATATGTTGCAAAAGTTAGCATTTCTTATGTGGGGTAATGCTTGTTGCATTTCAGTATTTATTATTATGTTATGTAAGTAAGGGTGACTGCTGCATTTGATATTTTGGAGTAATTGTTTCTGCATTTGCCATTGAGGGGCACATAATCACATAGTCACTAAATGGAAGTCTAATACATGACCCAAAAGAAACACAATAATTGGAGAAATTGATGTATCTCATAGCTATACATTTTGCTAGTACCGAATTGGACCCACTTTAGCCTCCAGACTACCTTAAGTTTTAATGGCATTCCTCAGAGATTTTGGTCTATATTGACATGATAACATCACGCAGTTGCTGCACATTTGTGACGTGTATCTCCCGCATGACTTTCCAAAAGTCCTTTATTGGATTGAGATCTTATTACTATGGAGGCCATAGAAGTACACTCAACTCATTATCAAGTCCAAGAAACCAGTTTTAGATGATCTGAGCTTTGTGACATGGTGCATTATCCTGCTGGTAGCCTTCAGAATCCATCAGGTACACTTTGGTCATGAAGGGATGGGCATGGTCAGCAACAACATTCAGGTAGGCTGTGGCATTTAAACATTCGCCAGGTGGTACTAAGGAGCCTAGAGTGGGGTAAGAATATATCCTCCACACCATCACACCACTACCAGCAGCCAGGATGAATCCATGCTTCCTGAACCACTCATTGGCAGCTACCCCCCCCCCCCCTCCCGTTGCCACAGCAGCCACAGGTGTATTGTATTCCCATCCTTCCTCCTTCAAAATAGTTTCAAACATCCCTTTTGCAGGAACTAGTTAATGTAGTTAATGTAACATTAAGATGTACACTACATACATTTGCACACAAAATAGATATTTATTTGGACTGGGGTATGCATTTGGACTGGGGATAGCGTAAAAGGGCCTCTAGGTTGTGTTTTCCCCCCAGGTCAAAAGGTCCCAGTCCTCCCCTGGTGTTGTCTATTAGGGTCTTTGAATCATCAGGAAGCAAGGAGGACATGATGACACGTTTGGCTTCATAGGAGACAGACAAACATGGAACCTGCCATGAGCTGTCAGGAGCATCATTCTCTGCAAATACTATATAAAAATTCTGTGAAATACAAACGTGGACAGTGAAATGCATATGTAATGTAAGTACAGCCAATATTTAGCTACTGATATATGTGGTTTTTTTTCTCTGAGACCTTATACCTAACAGCTCCTCTTTAATGCTCTAGCTAATATTCGGGAAGATAGATCCCCAAAATCTCATCCTAGTCCCTTAACACTATCTAAATCCATTTTATTTCAGGATTACCTACAATCATCTGGCCTAAACGACAGCTGGAGGCTACTTCCCCCTGACGGAGAGGAATTCACTTTCCACTCTGCACCGCATAATACTTGGACGAGACTGGATTATTTTTTAGTCTCCCCTCAAACGATGCCACAAATAGTTAAAGCAAATATCGCGGATCTAATTATATCAGATCATGCACCTATCCAAATTGAATACTCTCCAATAGTTCCCAGGGGTACAGATATAATTTGGAAGTTTCCTTCATATTTATATGAAGATGAGGGGTTCTCTCAACTATTGCTAAATTGGTGGTGGGAATACAAAGATGAAAACAAGAAACATGTCAAAGACATTTTCCTATTCTTGGAAGCAGCAAAACCAACTATTAGGGGCAAAATTATCAGTTATATAGCAGGGAAACGTAAGCAATCTCATGAAGCATATACTAAATCATTGACCGAGCTACGCTCAGCTCATAAAATATACCTTGATAATCCCTCCCCAGAGTCCAGGATGAACTGGCTGAAAGCAAAATCGATCACAGATGCAAATCTCAAAACTAGAGAGATGTATATTAAATCATATAAAGATCTATATTATTATAAATTTGTTAATAAAATGGGTAACCTCTTGTCCAGGTTAGCTAAACCGTTGTTCAAACCTACAGTGATAACGTCACTGCGCTCTCCCTCAGGCCATATAATAAATAACCCAAAAGAAATAAATTCCATCTTTCGGGATTTTTATAGAGCTCTGTAACGATCGGTGGGCGCAGAGAGTATCTGATTACCGGTGATCTGCAGTATCGCCGGAAATACAGATATATACCAGATTATAAGTGATCTGCAGTCTCACCGATAATCCGATATACAAACTAACCTCTGTTCGCCTGAGTAGAGTGTAGTGTTTTGGTGTAACAGTAACACTAGGAGGCCTAGGCCTCAGTGCAGCAAGGAGAACTGCACGTATTCCTTCCGCAGACCTGAGCTCTCCAAGACGGGAGGAGTCAGACTGACAGTAGGAAGGAAAGTCCGAGAGTGACACTCAGGAAGAAGTGTCACTAACAGGACTGGGAACCGCCTCCAATCGTGAGGTCGGTTCTCGAGGTCAGACAAGCCAGGTCGTACACACACGGACAGATAAAGTACAAATACAGTAGGCAAAGGCGGAGTCAAAGTACAGGCAGGGTTCGGCAACGGGGTATCAGATATATCGGGGTACAAAATCAGGAGGCAGAAACAGAGTCTTGGAACGAGCCGAGGTTCGGCAACAGAGTATCAGAAATATCGAGGTACAAGGTCAGAGTTCAGGAGGATAGTCGAGGCAGGCAAAAGTCATAACATATAATCACAATCAAACTAGTACTTTAGCTATCAAATATCTAGCTAAGTGTAGGATTACAGCTCCAGCTGGTCCCGGCACACTTCAGGGTCTGACTACGGATCTGGGTGCTCCCACGTATGTGATCGCACGCCAGACAAAGAGCAAGTGAACAACCAGCAGTATATATACTCTAGGACCTTTCCAGGACCTCCCTAATTGCTGGTCCAATGAGAGCAGTGGAATTTGTCAGCTGACCCAGCTGGTCAGCCGACACCCTTCTAACTGCTATTTAAACTCTGCCTTTCTGCTCGCGCGCGTGTAAGTCTGAATCTTGGTGGACTATCAGTCCCAGCCACACCAGTACTGTCATGCAATGTATCTAGTGCGGGGGCCGCCTCTGATGCGGATTCCGCCGTTCCCAATGCGGATTCCGCCGCACTGCCTATGCGGCATGCAGCGTTTTTTCCGCGTTGTGACACCATGCTGGACGCGGAAACAGCCGCCTCACCTTGAGAGACGGCGGCATTTCCGCGTTTCCTTACAGTACCCCCTCCCCGAGGAGTGGACTCCGGACAACTCCTACCAGGTTTCTCGGGATGTAAGGCATGAAACTCCCTCCTTAACTCGTCTGCATGCATGCGTGAACCCGGTACCCACTGTCTCTCCTCAATGCCGTACCCTTTCCAATGTACGAGGTACTGTACCGAATTCTGTACCATGCGTGAATCCAATATCTTTTCTACCTCGTACTCAGGTTGGTCGTCCACCACCACAGGAGGAGGAGGAGTGGGACCCACATGGACTGCTGGTTTAAGCAGGGATACGTGGAAGGACTTTACCCCACGCATGCTGGCGGGAAGATCAACGGAATACGTAACGTTGTTGATCTTCTTGGCCACTGAAAATGGACCCACAAACCTGGGGCCCAGTTTATCTGAGGGCTGTCTCAGGGTTAAGTGACGTGTGGACACCCAGACCAAGTCTCCTGGCTGGAACTTCCACTCCAATGAGCGTCTTTTGTCAGCCTGACCCTTTTGACTCTGGAATGCCCTTTCCAGATTACTCTTCACCTTCCCCCAGATGACTTTAAATGCCCTGTGCCAGGCTTCCAGGGTTGGAAACGGAGAGGAGGCAACTGGCAAGGGGGAAAACTTGGGCGATCTCCCCGTTACCACCTGAAAAGGCGAAAATCCGGAGGAGGAATTTCTCAAGTTATTTTGAGCAAATTCTGCGAAGGGCAAAAATCTGACCCAGTCGTCTTGTGCCTCCGCAACATAACATCTCAAAAATTGTTCTAGAGACTGATTTATCCTTTCAGTCTGGCCATTAGTCTGTGGGTGGTAGCCGGACGAGAAAGACAGCTTCATGCCCATTTGGTGGCAAAATGCCCTCCAGAATCTAGAAATGAATTGGACTCCCCTATCCGACACTATGTTTTCCGGAATGCCATGCAGCCGGAAAATGTGGATGATGAACAGGTCGGCCAATTCCTGAGCCGAGGGGAGTCCTTTCAAGGGCACGAAATGGGCCATCTTGCTGAAGCGGTCGACTACCACCCAAATGACCGACATGCCTTCAGACCTGGGGAGCTCACCCACGAAATCCATGGACAAGTGGGTCCATGGCTCACTCGGGGCGGGCAAAGGCTGTAAGGTACCGACAGGTGCCAGCCGGGAGGGTTTACTCTTAGCACATACTGCGCATTCCCTAACAAATTCCCTGCAATCAACAGACAGGGAAGGCCACCAGGCACACCTGGCTACAAGATCCTGTGTTCTGGCAACTCCAGGATGTCCAGCATTTTTATGTGCGTGGAACATTTCAAGGATCTGAAGAAGAAAGGGCAAGGGAATAAACATGACCCCTTCAGGCTTCCCTTCCGGGATGTCCTGCTGGAAGGGGCTCAACGTCTCCTTCCAGTCTTCCCAAGTATCAATAGCAGCCAGCACCAATTTTCGCGGAACAATCGTCTCAGGGACGGAGGCCTGTGCTGTTTCTGGCTCAAAGCACCTGGATAGCGCATCTGCCTTAGTATTCTTACTGCCCGGGGTGTACGTAATCACGAATGTGAACCTTGAAAAAAACAGGGACCATCGAGCCTGACGAGGGCTTAACCTCTTAGCCCCCTCGATGTATTCCAGATTCTTGTGGTCGGTAAAAACCGTGATAGTATGCTCCGCTCCTTCTAACCAATGACGCCATTCTTCAAAGGCTAGTTTAATGGCTAAGAGTTCCCTGTTGCCTATATCGTAGTTTCTCTCTGCTGGAGAGAATCTCCGAGAAAAATAGGCACATGGGTGCAATCTACCCTGTAAGCCTGAACGTTGAGACAGCACAGCCCCCACCCCGACTTCTGAGGCGTCTACCTCAACAATAAAAGGGAAGGAAGTGTCTACGTGTCTTAGTATGGGTGCTGTGCAGAACAGCTCCTTCAAGGTCGAAAATGCCTGTAGGGCCTCAGGCGACCAGTGAGTAGTATCCGCCCCTTTCCTAGTGAGACTGGTGAGAGGTGCAATAACGGTGGAGTACCCCTTTATGAACCTCCTATAATAGTTTGCAAAACCCAGAAAACGTTGCAACGACTTTAACCCCACCGGCTGAGGCCACTCCAGAACAGCGGATACCTTGGCAGGGTCCATAGACAGGCCCGAGGTGGAGATTATGTAACACAAAAAAACGTAAACTCTCCCTATGCAGTACCCCAGTAATGACTTCCACCTCTGGTGTCTGGGACAGCGGACGGTCCCTTTGTAACGGGGAGTCGTCCACGGCAGTAACCTGGATAGGTGGTTTTACTGGGGTGAGAGGAATGTCCAACTTCTCTGCAAATTCGGAACTCATGAAGTTAGCCGCGGAGCCTGAATCAATAAAGGCCTCTGTGGCTTCAGATTTGTACCCCCATGTAATCGTACAGGGGAGGAGCAATCGTCTTTCTTTCAGGGGTGCGAGCTGGGCGCCTAGGGTGTCACCCCTTATCACTCCTAGGCGGTAGCGTTTCCCGGCTTATCCTTATTAGGCTTAATGAGACAGTCTCGTACCCTATGCCCCCCTTCACCACAGTATAAACATAGTTGTTCCGACAATCTCCGTCTTCTCTCCACTTGGGTCAATTTAGACCGACCGATCTGCATCGGCTCAGGTGGAGGCAAGACCGGAGATGATGAGACAGAAGGAGACGGAGTTACTAGGGGTGCAGCGGGAGGCACTGTGTAAGAGGTCGGCCTAAGCCGATGACTGCCCCTAGTCTGTCTCTGATGGCGTAGCCTACGGTCGATTCGAATGGCCGATGAGATGGCCTCGTCGACTGTTTTGGGTTCGGGTTGGCTTAACATTAGGTCGGAGACCTCATCTGACAACCCAGACAGGAAGTAATCTAACAGGGCATAAGTGCCAAACCTGGCCGTAACTGACCACCTACGAAATTCGGCCGCATAATCCTCGACTGGACCCCTGCCTTGCCGTAAAAGTTTGAGCTTCCGCTCAGAGGATGCAGCAAGGTCAGGGTCGTCGTAGATTACGGCCATGGCCTTAAAAAATTCCTCTACCGAGGTCAGAGCAGTATCGGTAGAAGGCAGGTTGTATGCCCATGACTGGGAGTCACCAGACAGCAAAGTTTTAATAAAGGTGACCCGTTGGGTCTCAGTCCCCGAGGATCGGGGTCTCAACTCGAAATACGATAACACTCTACTCCTGAAATTCCGGAAGTCAGACTTGTGGCCGGAAAATTTATCAGGTACAGGCATACGTATGTCAGTACTAGGAGAGGATCGCACTGAATCAACTGACGTCTGGAGGGTTTGCACAGAGCCTGACAGGACATCAATCATAGTCTTGTGGCTACCCAGCACTTGGTTGATGTTTTCCACCGAAGTGGCAAGTGCGCCCAGACGGTCAGTATGTGCGTCCATTTGCATTTTTTGGGTCTGGCGTTCTGTAACGATCGGTGGGCGCAGAGAGTATCTGATTACCGGTGATCTGCAGTATCGCCGGAAATACAGATATATACCAGATTATAAGTGATCTGCAGTCTCACCGATAATCCGATATACAAACTAACCTCTGTTCGCCTGAGTAGAGTGTAGTGTTTTGGTGTAACAGTAACACTAGGAGGCCTAGGCCTCAGTGCAGCAAGGAGAACTGCACGTATTCCTTCCGCAGACCTGAGCTCTCCAAGACGGGAGGAGTCAGACTGACAGTAGGAAGGAAAGTCCGAGAGTGACACTCAGGAAGAAGTGTCACTAACAGGACTGGGAACCGCCTCCAATCGTGAGGTCGGTTCTCGAGGTCAGACAAGCCAGGTCGTACACACACGGACAGATAAAGTACAAATACAGTAGGCAAAGGCGGAGTCAAAGTACAGGCAGGGTTCGGCAACGGGGTATCAGATATATCGGGGTACAAAATCAGGAGGCAGAAACAGAGTCTTGGAACGAGCCGAGGTTCGGCAACAGAGTATCAGAAATATCGAGGTACAAGGTCAGAGTTCAGGAGGATAGTCGAGGCAGGCAAAAGTCATAACATATAATCACAATCAAACTAGTACTTTAGCTATCAAATATCTAGCTAAGTGTAGGATTACAGCTCCAGCTGGTCCCGGCACACTTCAGGGTCTGACTACGGATCTGGGTGCTCCCACGTATGTGATCGCACGCCAGACAAAGAGCAAGTGAACAACCAGCAGTATATATACTCTAGGACCTTTCCAGGACCTCCCTAATTGCTGGTCCAATGAGAGCAGTGGAATTTGTCAGCTGACCCAGCTGGTCAGCCGACACCCTTCTAACTGCTATTTAAACTCTGCCTTTCTGCTCGCGCGCGTGTAAGTCTGAATCTTGGTGGACTATCAGTCCCAGCCACACCAGTACTGTCATGCAATGTATCTAGTGCGGGGGCCGCCTCTGATGCGGATTCCGCCGTTCCCAATGCGGATTCCGCCGCACTGCCTATGCGGCATGCAGCGTTTTTTCCGCGTTGTGACACCATGCTGGACGCGGAAACAGCCGCCTCACCTTGAGAGACGGCGGCATTTCCGCGTTTCCTTACAAGCTCTTTACACAAACCAATCTGCAAACAAATCTTTAGAAGGACAGATCTGGCTGTCCAAGATCTCACTACCTAGTCTCTCCGAAGACGATTTAACAGACCTGAATGCACCAATTACAGAAGGAGAGATTAGTGATGCCATTAAACAACTAAAAACTAGGAAATCTCCAGGCCCAGACGGGTTCACTCCCGAATTTTTTAAGCTCCTACGCCAAGAATTGGTTCCGTATTTAAAGTCTCTATTTGATAAAATCCTGAAAGAAGGAAAATACCCAACCTCCGCGAATGTGGCCTATATCAAGCTCCTACTTAAGCCTGGCAAAGATCCCACATTACCGGGATCATACCGACCAATTTCATTAATCAATCAGGATTTAAAATTACTTTCCAAAATTATGGCAGATCGATTAGCAGAAATTCTACCTAAACTGATAAACCCAAACCAGGTCAGATTTGTACGAAATCGGTCGGCGGTAGCAAACATACGCAAATTACTCTTAGTACAAGACCATGTAAAGGCCTATCCCAAGTCATGTAGAAATTATGCAATTCTTTTAACCACTTGCCGACCGCACGCTTATACCGTGCGTCGGCAAAGTGGCAGCTGCAGGACCGTCGCCAGCTGCAGGCTGATTAATCAGGAAGCAGCCGCTCACGCGAGCGGCTGCTTCCTGTCAATTCACGGCGGGGGGCTCTCCGTGAATAGCCTGTGGGCCGCCGATGGCGGCTCGCAGGCTAAATGTAAACACAAGTGGAAATAATCCGCTTTGTTTACATTGTACGGCGCTGCTGCGCAGCAGCGCCGTAAGGCAGATCGGCGATCCCCGGCCAATCAGCGGCCGGGGATCGCCGCCATGTGACAGGGGACGTCCTGTCACTGGCTGCACAGGACGGATAGCGTCCTGTGCAGCCCGGATCACCAGGGGGGAAAGGTAGGAGAGGGAGGGGGGAATTTCGCCGCGGAGGGGGGCTTTGAGGTGCCCCCTCCCCCGCAACATGCCACCAGCAGGAGCGATTAGACCTCCCCTGCACATCATCCCCATAAGGGGGAAAAAAGGAGGGCGATCTGATCGCTCTGCGTGCCCTCTGATCTGTGCTGGGGGCTGCAGAGCCCACCCAGCACAGATCCCAACAAACAGCGCTGGTCCTTAAGGGGGGGGTAAAGGGTGGGTCCTCAAGAGGTTAATAGATGCCAAAAAGGCTTTTGATAATGTGAGTTGGGATTGGCTAATGCTGGTCCTTGACAAAATGGGCTTTAGTGGCCCGATATGTCGATTAATTACGGCAATGCATACAAATCTGGGAGCGCGAATATATACCCCTGGCTTTTTATCGGAAAATATAATTTTGGAAAAAGGGACTCGCCAGGGTTGTCCGTTGGCTCCATTATTGTTTAACCTGGCACTCGAACCGCTGGCAAGGATACTAGCAATGGAAAATAAGGGAGTAGATGTTGGTGGTAGCTGGGTATCACAGGCCATGTTCGCGGATGATGTCTTATTGTTTATGAGTGACCCTAAAGTCCAACTCCCTCAAGTATTGAATATAATTTATGAGGTGGGGAGCTTTAGTGGCTTCAGAATCAATATCTCAAAAAGTCAATTAATGTTTTTATCCTCAATGGCTCCAGTAGTTGGTAAAGGCCAACGTCCGGTGAAAGTTTGTAACCAGGTTACTTATTTAGGCATAACATTCCACAGAGACATTGGCCAACTTTATGCTCTAAACTACCAACCTCTCATCTCGGACATAAAGAGACAGTTATAAAACTGGGAATCTCTACCAATTAATCTTATGGGGAGGGCGGCCCTTATAAAATCAGTAAGCTTTGGAAGACTACTCTACCCACTACAAACACTACCTTTACTACTGAAACACTCAGATATAAAACAATTAAACAGAGCTTTTTCAGACTTTCTCTGGAGGCGAGGCAAGGTTAGGATAGCATTATCAAAGCTTCATCTCCCAAAAGATTGGAGCGATACCAAATATTCGTTGGTATAACTTAGCGTGCCTCACGCGTAATATAAGAGACTGGATAAATGGAACTAGCTACTACTCTAACTTTACTTTAGAATCAGCTTTCGCAGAACCCTGGGAATTGACTGGGTTACTCCATACTTCACTAAAAGATTTCCCTGCCAAAACAAAATCAAGCAGAGTAATTAAAGACACAGTGGTGGCATGGAAAGAACTATGCAAGTTATTTCTTGCATCCAAGCGTGTGTCTAAATATATGCCCTTATGGGGTTTACCGGGGTTCCAAGCTAGTATTGCCCACGGGGGTTTTCTCGAATGGCAGAAAAAAGGGATAAAAAGACTTGGGGATCTCATTGATCTGAGAGAAGGCAAACTTATGTCCTTTTTAGGAATTCGATCAAAGTACGATATTCCTAAGCATCACTTTCTGTTTTATGGTCAACTGCAGTCCTATGTCCGAGATGAGGGGGGTAAATCTCCATCGATATATTCCCTAAATGATTTTGACAAATTTATATCTCCACACACAAATAAACTGTCCCTTTCTACATTACAAACAAGTTTACAACAAATTTGCATCACAAACAAAGCCTTTCATAATTTGTCTCGCTGGTCGAGGGATATTCCAGGGGAGGACATAGAAAAAAAATTTATTGAAGGGTACGGCACGTCCTATAAACTAATCTCAGGAGAAAACTGGAGGGAATCACAACTAAAACTTATACATAGGGCCAAATATGCATTCAATATAAAGTACAAAAACCCTCCAGCGCATTATTCTCCAGAATGCCCAAAATGCGCTTTTTCAGAGGCGGATCTATTTCATTGTCTCTGGACTTGTCCAGTAATATCAGCTTTCTGAAACAAAGTAGCAAATTATATTGACACGATTAGCAAAAACAAGCCAGAAGTGAATTCGTTACTGATGTTATTTCATTATACTCCACCAAGAAATCCTTCTCCGGAAGCTCTCTCGACAGCAGTTGTCAATTTCCCTAACTTAGCTCACTTAATGATAATGGCCACCCGGAAGGTGATCTTTAACAAGTGGATCTATCCTAGCGCTCCTACGGTGTGGGATGTCAAAGAGGAACTTATTCAGCTGCTGAGAATGGACAGGTTGGAGGCTTTGACACACAAGGATAAAAAACACAAAAAAATTCCTTAAAACCTGGAGACAGTTTATTACAAAGACCTTCTCCAAAAGAGAAATAATTGAGATGGTATCACCTTTTAAAGACACAAAATGGTATTTAACAGAGCAATTGTCTGGCACACTAGGAAAGTTGGAGGTGACATAAGTAATTATTGAATAATTAAAAAAAAAAAAGTGGAACCAGAGATGACAAGGGTAGGGGGGGAGGGGATGCTGAGGGAGGGAATGGGGATAAAAGGTTTTGTTCAATGGTGCATTCCTTGTTGATTCAATGTGTTGTATTATTGAAAGTTTAATTAAGCTTCCAGTTATAGCACAGCTATCATATTTTCGAGATAAGGAAGTTATTTTGTATTTTATCTGTTTTCTATATAACACTTTGTAATCTTGTACTTATATCTCAAAGCACTGTTGAACAAAGAGAAAATTCAAATAAAATTTGTTTTAAAAAAAAAAAATAAGCAAGCTTTCGGCCTTGCAGCCTTCGTCGGGCTTATATCCCAATTCCATGAAGTAATTATTTACTAAACGCTACCAGAATTGAGCCCAAAGTGAGTTAAAACATGAGGTATGTCAGTAGTAAGCATGCAGTAAATAAATAATAGTAGTCTTTAATTGTCTTCCATAACTTAGGATTTGGATTTGTCTTCCATAAGTTTGGAAGATTTTTTTTTTTTTTTTTTGAGGTAGGAAGGTGTATTTGATTATGTAGCAACCTATGAAAAGTATAATTATAGACATCCCTTATTTAAAAAAAAAAAATCAGTAAATATTTGGAGTTTTATTTCCACAATTCTTTTCTATTACACAACCTGAATAGGAACTCCACTAAAACAGCAATAGGAATTCCACTAAAAACTGCAAAATGCATGCAAATTGACTTTACGTCCAGGTACCGGCAGGTCTTAAACTGATCGGTAAATTATGTGCTAACACGCCCCCTAATTTCCATGAGAATAGCTATTTTTGGTAAATTACCTCATGAATTACCTCATAATTTACCACATGAGGTAAAACATGACTAAAACCTACCAGAATTGCTAAATGTCATTACCTCATGAGGTAAATGACCTCACATGAGGTAATTTGTTTGATAACCCTACCAGAATTGAGGCCAATGTCTGTTATGCTGGGAACACATGATGCAATTTCCCATCCGATTGACAGGTGATTGGATGGGAAGTTGTACCGTTTGTACATGTCCAAACTGCTCCCGATCGATAAAAGAATCAATTTTTAATGATAACTTAACAAAATCGATTCCTTTCTTGATCGGAAACCAAACAGACATGTCAAAAAATAATCGCCGGATTGCATCATATGTTCTCAGCATTAGTTCTTAATATCTCACTCTCCAGTTTGCCTGCCAGTAATAAACCAATGATTGATTGTACTGATGATCTTAATCAGCAAATTACGATTACGCAAAATTTTGTGTAAACTTTCACAATTACGCCTATATGTAATTACGATCTGTTGATTCAATTGATGTCATATAATCATTGGTAATTTTGAGTACATTTTCATATAATTTTCATGTCATTTCATGATGACTTTATCAGTGAATAGCAAAACCCCCATACTGTACATGCTATTGACACCGAAATTGCTACATATGTTAAAGAGAACAGTGGGTACAAGCCAGAAAAAGATTTTAGAGATTTAGAGATGGGATTTTTTAGATCAACAGACCAAAGGCGGATACCTTTTTCTAATATCACAGCTGTATTTTCAGGCAGATCTTCTTACCGAGCAGATAAACCTCCCTTGAGACCTGAAGATAATTTCGGGGACAGGCAAAAATGGCGCACAGCGCCAATAGTGTCAGAATGGCGCTGCAGTAATTAACTTAAAACAATATTTATCGTTTTATATGTTAAAAATTTTTTTTTAGCAGGGATCGGGCTGGAGAGGCAGCGGGGGTTGGGCTGGAGAGGCAGCGCGCAGTGGGCTGGCAGCGGGGTCAGGGTGGAGAGGCAGCGGGCAGTAGGCTGGCAGCGGGGGTCGGGCTGGAGAGGCAGCGGGGTGGAGGGAGTAGGATTACGCAGCATTGGTATTCATTACCTTGTCCCGGCCGGCGATCACTCCTTCACTTCATAGCTTGCACGAGTCCTGCATCCAGCCAATCACCATGCGGAAACTGAAGCCGCATGGTGATTGGCTGGATGCAGGACTCCTGAAAGCTATGAAGTGAAGGAGCGATCGCCGGCCAGGACAAGGTAATGAATACCAATGCTACGTAATCCTACTCCCCCCACCCCGCTGCCTCTCCACCAGCCCGACCCCCGCTGCCAGCCCACTGCCCGCTGTCTCTCCAGCCCGACCCCCGCTGCCAGCCCGCTGCCTCTCCATCCCGACCCCCTCTGCCTGACTAGCTCCCTGCATTTTTCCCTGCATTTTTCAATGCCGCACCGTTCTGCTGTTTTATAAAACGCTATTTACCGTTTTAATGTATTCACATTAAAACGGTAAATAGCGTTTTATGATCGGCCGAATGGTGCGCCATTTTTTACTCTGCGGCATTTTTTAATGTATGCATAATTTCAAATATGCAGCTAAATGTTTGGGAATTAAGGGTAATCTTTTCTTTTAAGACTAAAGTCATGAATTGGTAAGTAGTTAAAATACTCATTAGCCGATAAACCAAATTCTGCACACAGGTCACTGAGGCAGGGAAAACACTCGTCTTTCAGTTTTCTGCACGTGTTTTTCTGCGTACCTTTTCTGCACACCAAGTATTTTTCAGAGCAGCTCATGTAAATGATACAGAAAACTGACAAAATGTGCAGAATCATGATGCAGAATGTCAGTTTTTTATTCTGCGCGTGAACAACATATTAAAGGGAACCAGAGAGGAACGGGGGGGGTGGAAAAAGAAAAAGATTTTATACATACCTGGGGCTTCTTCCAGCCCCATAAGCCTGAATCGCTCCCACGCCGCCGTCCTCAGCTTCCTGGATCCGCCGGTACCGGGCCCGTCACTTCCGGCGGACGCGGCCAATTGTCCGCATCACAGGGGCTCCCTCCATACATGTACGCATGCGGCTGCGCAGTTAGCGGCCACATGCGTATCAGTATGGGGAGAGAACCCGGTGATGCGGAGAATTGGCCGCGTCCGCCGGCCGACTTGCCGACTCGCGGCAATGACGGGACCCGGTGGCGGCGGTTCCAGGCAGAGGAGGACTGCGGCGTGGGAGCGATCCGTGCGTATGGGGCTGGAGGAAGCCCCAGGTATGTATATTGCATCCTCTCTGGTTCCCTTTAAGTGTGAACTAGCCCATTGATTAACATGAGTTCTCAGTTTTTCTGTGCAGAAAACGCGTACGAAAACAGTCAGGTGTGTTCCCTGCCTGAAGGTTTTCATATTGCTATCTATAAATAAATCATTGAAATGCTCAATACCAATGGTGAGCCGAAAATTTGCATATGCAAAATTTCGCATTGAAATTCGCAATTACGCATTGTAATTGTAATGCGTAATGTCAGAGAAAATCGTAATTCATTTTGTATGTATGTATGTACAAAATCAATTGAATTTAAAAATCATAATTAGGTACAGACGTAATTGCGAAAACGTATGTGAAAATTTGCATAATCGTAATTAGCTGATTACGATCATCCCTGCTCAATACCTGCTTTTATCCAGTGTCTTAAATCGATGTCAGAAATACACCGAGACAAGGCCTTGATTGAAATTTTAAGTGGTATTAATTCTTGTTTTTGTTTAGTATTAGAAGCAATTTTTTTTCCCATGCTTCTAAGGTTGCTTGTAGAGTAGGAGCTGTTACTTTAGGAAGTGGTCATTTTAAAAGAGGGTGAATTAGTCAACCCACCACCGGTGTCTTTGAAATGGCAGACTCTAGCAGCCTTCACTTTGCTGACTCTCTGTTTGCTGTAACCTTCGTGACTCATATTAACGTTATTCTCTCTCTTCATCTTCCCGTTATAGAATGGAGAATCGGGACGAGGAAAAACTCAGCACTCCGGTTCCGGAAATTGGGTAACTACACTTTATATTATTGTTTAAAGAGAGTCTGAAGCGAGAATAAATCTCGCTTCAGCCCTTATATATAGCAGGGGCATGTGTGCCCCTGCTAAACCGCCGCTATAGCGCCGCACAACGGGGGTCTCTTCACCCCCAAATCCCCTCCTGGAGTCCCGGGGATCTCTTCCTGTTTGAGGCAGGGCTAACTGCCGCAGCCCTGCCTCACGCGCGTCTGTCAGCGCGTATCTCCGCCTCTCCCCCGCCCCTCTCAGTCTTCCTTCGCTGAGAGTGGCGGGGGAGAGGCGGCGATGCGCGTCTGATAGACGGCGCTTAGAGGCAGGGCTGCAGCCGTTAGCCCTGCCTCTAGAGCAGCAAAATCTACGACCAAGTTGGTAGTAGATTTTGCAGGGGGTGGGTTTGGGGGTGAAGGGACCCCCGTTTAGCCGCGGGATAGCGGCGTTTTAGCAGGGGCACACATGCCCCTGCTATATATAAGCACTGAAGCGAGATTTATTCTCGCTTCAGTGTCTCTTTAAAGAGAACTTGTGCTGAAGCTTGGGTTCAGAACAAATACTTACCTAAAGAGAGGGAAGCATCTTGACCCTAATGAGGCTTCCCTCGGCTTCCTCCAGTTCTCCGCCACTCGCCGGGACCCTCCAGCTGATCAGGGCTGTGCTCCTATCCAGGCTCGTGCAAGGCCATGCTGCAACCGCGCAAGCACAGGCACAGTGTTCACAGGCGCAGTTCGGCCGTGCTTGAAGAGGGGCGTGGCCCCCGATCAGATTATCAGCAACCTTAGCAATTTTTGGAAGGTCTGTGCTTGGCAACAGAGGACCACAGGATTCAGAGGAAAGCCTCGTTAAGATCCAGAGGCTTCCCTTTCCTTAAAGCGGACCTGAACTCAGAACTTCCTTTCTGCTCTAAAAGATGTATTTTGTACAGAATAATAGCCTTTAAACAAAAAACATTTCTTTGTTGCAGCTGATAGAAACACTACAGATTTATTGCAGGATTTGTACTTCCTGATTTATGGAAGCAGACATATCGTTAACATCCTGTGCTTTCAAACGAACTTATCTGCCATCTCTGCCACGGCAGTCATGTGTCACATGGGAGGGATCAGATTACAATGTGTAATTACGCATAGATGAGGGGGAAGTAGACAGGCTAAACTCTCTAAATACATACAGGGTGCATTTCTCTCTGTTTTTCTTCCGTCCTGTTCAAGAGTTCAGGTTGATCCACCAAATGGAACGTTCACAGCTGAGCTGACGGGATTTGGGGCCACATGCTAGACTCTCAGCAGAATTTTTGAAAAAATATTTTTGGGTAAGATCGTTTATGTTGTGAAGGATCAAAACACAGTCCTCTTTAGGGGCAATCCACCTTGCCCACCATAACTAGTATTTTTTAGAAAAGGACTCATATAAAAATGCAATCTCAAAATTACAAAAAATTCCGAATAGAAAAAGCTTTATTGACACATATACAAAAGGTATATCCAAAAATAGAAAATAGAAAAACACAGTTCTTTAATATCAAGCAGTGGGTCCTCATAGAGCCAAAAACACAAACGTGATATCTAGTTTAGCTTGGTAAATGATAGCAGCTTAACGGGTATTAATTTTCGAGCCAACGACACATGTTCGTTTCGGGCTGTGTAAATATATATATGCCCTTCATCAGGCCAAGATACCCAGTTCTGCGTGGCTCAATCAGATGAGGAAAACCAAATGGGGATCAAAAATATATATACTGGGGGCGCCTGAACCTACCAGGCGTACACAAAACCTTCCCAACAGCGAAAGAGACGCCAGGACGTGGGGTTCCCACGTCCTGGCGTCTCTTTCGCTGTTGGGAAGGTTTTGTGCTCCCCATTTGGTTTTCCTCATCACGTTTGTGTTTTTGGCTCTATGAGGACCCACTGCTTGATATTAAAGAACTGTGTTTTTATATTTTCTATTTTTGGATATACCTTTTGTATATGTGTCAATAAAGCTTTTTCTATTCGGAATTTTTTGTAATTTTGAGATTGCATTTTTATATGAGTCCTTTTCTAAAAAATACTAGACTCTCAGCAGAGGCAGCCCTGACTGGCTGCTTTGGCCTAGAATCAGGTACAAAGTTTAAAGAGAACATATCATGGACCAAGGTGGCCTACATCGCATTGTGCTCAAAACTACAAATAATCAGAACATACAGAGTCCTGTGCGAATGGGAGTAAGAATGAGATATCAAGGAGCCAAGAGCATCAGTCAATTTTTTGCCTATGTACCAGGACATTAGTTTCAAAGGTCCCTTAAATGTCTTTAACTTCTATAATGTAGTATAGTGTGGAGTAGTATGATATTATAAATGCTGACCAAACAGCTAAGAGTTTGTAGGCTTAGCCTTCCTTATGTAGTAACGTGTCTACTTTATCTATAAGGAGGATGTTATGAATAGAGAGCAGAACTTGGTTAGGAGCTGGAGGAGTGGCTTGGTCCATAAATACGTTTCAGCTGCAGTTCTTGTTGGGGAAATGCTTTCTCATACCTCCCAACTTTTTGAGATGAGAAAGAGGGACACTTAAGCCACACCCCTGACACACCCCTAATCAAGCCCCTGACACACCCCCAGTCACGCATACCATAAAGATTTCATAAGAAAAATGTGTTGTTTTATAATTCAAACCACACTGGTCCTTTCTAGCCTGGTTCATTTTCCTTCATATTTACTTTTTAAAATTAGTAATATATCAATTTAAAGTTACGTAGTTACATAGTTACATAGTTATTTTGGTTGAAAAAAAGACATACGTCCATCGAGTTCAACCAGTACAAAGTACAACTCCAGCCTGCTCCCTCACATATCCCTGCTGATCCAAAGGAAGGCACAACACCAGCCTGCTCCCTCACATATCCCTGTTGATCCAGAGGAAGGCACAACACCAGCCTGCTCCCTCAAATATCCCTGTTGATCCAGAGGAAGGCGAATAAAGTATGGGAATAAAGTTTTAGAGTCACATTTTTTAGTAGAGAAATATATATGTTTACATAGAAAGAGGGACAAAGTCCTGAAAGAGGGACAAATGAGTAGGAAAGAGGGACAGAGGGACAGGGCTCCCAAGGTGGGACTGTCCCCCCGAAAGACGGACAGTTGGAAACTATGCTTTCTGGAAGTAGAGAGTGCATTTTACTGGCATAGATCAGTACAGGTTTCTAAAGAAAAATTGCTTATGAATTTCAGTATTCTGTGAGGGCTCATTCACACTAGAGGCACTTTTACCTTTTTTTAAGCGCTGGCGATTTTTCAAAATCACCCTGAAAGCCTTTATCCCATGATTTTCAATGAGATAGTTCTCATTGGGGCGTTTTGTTTGCTTGCTGCTGACCTGGACCATTTTCTGGGCGATTTGCCCGGAATGGAAGGTATAGGAAAAACGCAAAACGCTCACAAAATCGCTTTGTGCAGCGATTGCGGTTGCGTTTTTACATTGTACTTATTCTTTTCTGGATCAAAGAGTTCACTTCCCGACTTGCATCAGGGAGTGAATAAAAAAAAAAACACTCAGGAAAACCGCTAACAAAAACGCATAAGCAAAAACGCCCAGCGCACAGCAAGCAGTGGGAATCGCCAAAAAAATTGCATAAAAAAACAGCCAACGCGAACGGCCAAGTGAACGGAGCGCAATGTGAACTAGGCCTTAAAAAGATTTGTGGCTTCCTTTAGGAGGTCATAAAAATATGAATGTAGTTTCTTGGTAGGAAAGGGGTCCATGAATTTCTTGACTTGGGTCAGGCTTTGATTTCTTGATTTGTGCATTAGAGAGTGCTTAGCAAGATGGAAGAAGGTACTTTTGTTGAGATCGGGGAAGGTCAGTAGTACACCAGTCTCTCAAAGTTGACACAGACTTAAAATGTTTCTTTGAATGCAGAATTTAAATAACCAAGAAATGTGTCTGATTAAAAAAGGAGAGGAGGTTAGCAACATCTAGGGAGATATAACTTTGATTTAAAGGGCCGCTGTCGTGTCGATTGTAAAATTTAAAGTACATGTAAGTACATTTCTCCCACAGTAAAACGAGCCATAAATTACTTTTCTCCTATGTTGCTGTGACTTACAGTAGGTGGTAGAAATCTGACAAAAGCGACAGGTTTTGGACCAGCTCATCTCCTCATTGGGGGTTCTCAGTGTTTTTGTTATTTTCAAAAGCACTTAGTAGATGTCCGTTGCTCCTTCCAACTGCCAAAAAAGTGTGCAGTGAGCAGGGAGTCTGGCCAACATCTTTGTATAAATCTTTTTTAAAGAGACTCTGTAACAAAATTTTCATCATTATTTCTTCTATCCTATAAGTTCCTATGCCTGTTCTAATGTGCTCTGGCTTACTGCAGCCTTTCCTACTTGCACAGTGGCTGTGTTATCTCTGTTATATGATCTAATCTTCTCTCCTCTGTCGGGTCTGTCCGGCTGAGGCACTCAGACTGGAATGTGCAGGGCTGCTTGTGATTGGCTAGAAGCTATACACACCCCCTGCACACTCTGTATGACTCACACACTCTGTTTATGTGAGCCTATCACAAGCTGGTTAGTTTGTTTGTAAACACTGCCTAAAACTGGCAATTACAAGCCAGGATTGCAGCAGAGAGTGGCAGAAACAGCACAGAGGGGCCCAGGAGAGCATAATGAATAGAATGGTATGCTTTTTGTTGTAAGAATTTTAGAGTACAGATTTTCTTTAAGGAGAGTCTTTATAAAAAACAAAGGCCATGCTGAGAATCCCTCATGAGGGGGTACAGTTCAAAATGGCGCCTGTGAAAATCTTGCTACTAAAGTTATTTAATATTTTCAGAAATGTCCTAAAAACATTAAATAACTTTAGTAATAAGATGTCATTAACGGCATCTCTCATACATTGCCTGGTCCCGGCGATCCCGTCTTCTCTCCGCTTCCTGTTTAGTGTGCAGGAGTCCTGCACACTAAACAGGAAGCGGGGACTGAAGCCGCATGGTGATTGGCTGGCTGCCAGACTCATTCAAACTAAGTAGGAAGTGCAGAGGAGACGTAATCATCAGGGACCAGGTAATGTATACAAACCCCTCTGCCTGCTCTCTCACACCCCCCTGCTTCTCTCACACTAAGCCCTACCTCTGCCTAAGCCCGGACTACACTCCCCGGCTGTCTAAAACTAACCCCCCTGCCTCCGGCAAGCAAGGTTATAAAACGATATTTAATGTTTTTGCCATGTGCCATTTTTAACTACCTGCGGACGGAGTGAGTATAAATCTACGGTGGGCAGGGGGCGCTGCGGTCCTGACCGGACGTAAGCTCTACGTCCCATTGACCGCGCGCCCCCGCCCGTCCGCGTCGCTCGGTCCGTTCTGCCCCCGCCGCAATCAGCTGCCCTGCCGCCTCTATGACGGCAGAGCACTGTGAGCCGGGCAGGAGCCGTTCCCATTGGCTTACATGGAATGACAGGGCCAGAAGCCAATAAAAGCAGCTCCTGACCGGCGCACAGCGCTCTGCCGTCATAGCGACGGCAGAGAGAGCAGCCTGCGGCGGGGACAGAGCGGCGTGTTTGGCGGGAGCGACGGTAACTTGTGGCGATGCGTCGGGAAGCGGCGGTTTGCTGGACCAGCACCCTCTGGTCCTTAAGGGGGAAGAGGGTGCTGGTCCAGAAAGGGTTAAACACTAATGCTGCTAAATATCGTTTTATAATGTAATTCAATGTGGCGCCATTTTTGTACCGTCATTTTTATCTGGCCCCCATGAGGAGATAAGCTAGTCCAAAACCTGTTCGGTTCTGTCAGATTTCTACTATAAGATCTACTGTAAGTGACAGGCCACATAGGAGAAAAGTAATTTATGGCTCATTTGACTCTGGAAGAAACGTACTTCTTATTTGTATGTGTTTACATTATTTTAAACTAGCCAACCCGCAGCGTAGCATACGCCGCATAATTATGAATGCCGGACCTACACTTGCCACCAAGCTGGAGGGTGTAGCGGGCAGGAAGTCAGTATTGGGCACAGCGGCGGGGAAGGGGGGTCGGACCCCCCCTCCCTCACCTGGGTCCCCCATATGCGCTCCCCCTCTAGCTTAAGTTCAGCAGCAGCCGCTGCTATTAGTAAGAGGCAGTGGGCGGGGATGACTCACCTCTTCCGCATAACGTTCCACTATCGTCACTTCCTGCATTGCCGCCCACTGTATTGTAAGTGGACGACATTGCAGGAAGTGAAGACAGTGGAATGCAGACTGGAACGCGGAAGAGGCGAGTCATTCCCGCCCACTGCCTCTTACTAATAGCAGCAGCTGCTGCTGAATTTAAGCTAAGGAAAACAAAAGTTTGCTTTCTTAAAACAGAAAGAATTTGCGATAATTCAGGTTGGAGTGAGCTTGAGATGTCTCTTAGTGCATCACTGCTGAATATATGCAAATTAACCATTGTTGCCCTTAGAAACTAAACACACCTCCAGAACCGCTGGAATGCAATGATGTGTCAGCTTGTTAATTTGTACAGAACCATATTAATCCAACATGCATACAGACTGTTTTGGATTGTTTAATCCTCATCAGTGCATGGCATGGATTAATTTGGCTCTATGGATTAGAGGCTTGTAACACCGAAAGGTACAGACTAACCAGCAAGCTCATGGTGACCCAGAACTCATTGGAGTGTGTGAGGAGCTACAATGGTCCTAAAAGCCCCCTTACTAAAATACTAAGAAAAACAAAAGTTTGCTTTTTTTAAAACAGAAAGAATTTGCGATAATTCAGGTTGGAGTGAGCTTGAGATGTCTCCCAGTGCATCACTGCTGAATGTATGCAAATTAACCATTGTTGCCCTTAGAAGCTAAACCGCCTCCAGAACCACTGGAATGCAATGATGTGTCATCTTGTTAATTTGTACAGAGTCATAATAATCCAACATGCATACAGACTGTTTCAGATTATTTAATCCTCATCAGTGCATGGCATGGATTAATTTGGCTCTATGGAGTAGGGCTCATTAGGACCGAGCCTTCCCTCTCCTTAGGTGAGTATCTGACTTTTTTTTTTTAAAGCGGTACACATTCACTTTAAAGACCGCATCACACCAATTGGTGTGAATGTAGCGGTAGCCTCAGGACCGCCTAACACCAATTGGCGTGCAGTCCTGGGGGCGTGTTTTGCTCCGCTCCGTCTCCCAGTGGCTATTGCCGCTAGGATACTATTAGATGGTGAAACCGCCGTCTAGTTACATGCGATCTAAGGCAGCGCAGTACTGGGGACAGCCGTGACACTCGGCTGTCCCCTTGGGAGGCACAGGGAGCGATTGGCTCTCATAGGCTGATGTCTCTGAGAGCCGATGGCTGTGATTGGCTGCCGGGGGAGGGAGGGTGAGAAGTTAAATAAAGAAAAAGAATGCAAAAATGTATTAAAAATAAAACAACAAACAAATACAAAAAAAAATAACCAAACACAGGAGCAGCGATCAGAGCCCACCAACTCTGTTGGTGGGCAGAAAAGGGGGTGGGGGTGGGAATCACTTGTGTGCTGAGTTGTACGACTCTGCAGCGCGCCCTTAAAGCAGCAGTGGCCTGAATTGTAAAAAATAGCCTGGTCACTAGGGGGTGTAAGCCTAGGGTCCTTAAGTGGTTAAAGAACGGTATCTGTTATGTATGTGACTTCCTCATGTAAGGTTATGAGGACACGTGCCACCTGAAAAATCACCTGACCAATATTTTATTTGTACTAACAGACCTGGAGACCCATGGGTAATGGACACTGGAACACAGACACCCCTGACACACCTGTTGCAGAAGATTCCTGAGGAAGAGGACTTCAGGGTATCTGAATTCACGATATCAGAAGATACTGAAACCAAAACACTGGACTACCATCCACGGGGCTTCCATGAGGATACACCTAGTGCACTGGAAAACGGTAAGCAATAACTAAATATGCTGTCTGCCCATACGCATAAAATTAACGTTTAGATTTGACTTACAGAGTCTAGGGGCCTAGTGGAAGCTAGCCATCATGACATCTCACTAAAAAAACAGGTTATTCTCAATGGTGGGCAAAAACTACTATCTTGCCTGGGCCCAATTTCATATTAAAGGATACCTGAGGTGACATGTGACATGATGAGATAGACATATGTCTGTACAGTGCCTAGCACACAAATAACTGCTGTGTTCCTTTTTTTCTTTCTCTGCCTGAATGAGTTAAACATCAGGTATGTAAGTGGCAGTTCCTGTCTGAGTCAGGACTGGGTCAGACTACAGTGTGACCCTGTAATGCTGGGGGGGGCATACTGTCTGACCACCCAGCACAATAAAGCTAAGAGCAGGATAATGGAAGAGGCTACACAGGCTGCAGAGAGCGACTGCAGCTCTGGGCTTCCGATAATACGCAATGGCAGCGCAGTGCGATGTTGCGCTGCTCCTGCAATAACAAACATAAAGATAGATACGACAGACTGGAGTGAGGTAGCCAATAGCAACCGCAGCAATGGCTACCTCACAAGGACAGGACTAAGAGGGCAGAGGCTGACAGAATGAATGCTTGCTAATCTAGTCACTATCTTAATGACAGCAAGCATTTACAAAGACAAGAGTGAGGTAACCAATAGCAACCGCAGCAATGGCTACCTCGCAAGGACAGAACTAGGCTAGCTAAGCACGGGTGATCACAAATGCATGTAAAGGAATCAGAACTGCTTGGCTGCAGTACCTCTGCAGCCAGCTGTAAATGATGCAGAAGCGATCATGACAGACCCTCACTGATAAGTAATTACAGCCATAAAACACTTTCCTAGCAGAAAATGGCTTCTGAGAGCAGGAAAGAGATCAAAATGGTCAATAGTTCATAGGTTTTAGCTCTGGCTAATGAATGTGTCATTGAGCAAAAAACAATAAAACAGTAAAAACTTAAAAAGTAGGTTTAAATATAAAATAAAACTGTGGAATATCTTAGAAAGTCATTTTTAGGAGAAGGAGGATCGATACAATTGTTTATTTCATTTGTTTATTTTCACCTTGGGTGTCCTTTAATCCCTTTCTGTATATGTGCATTGAGTTTAACCAGACTTACAAAATCAAAATAAAATTACCATACTGTTACTGAACTGGATAGAATTGATATTGTTAAGGCATTCAATAACTCTACATAGCTGCTGGTCTGTTGCTCAGATGCTCATACGATTGATTCAGTCTAAATTAGCAACTGTGAGTGTCCCTGTAGATACCAAGCAATCTATGGTGTCTCTGGTGTCCGCTACAAACAAATCTTCCACCACAATTGTTTTTTTAATCCCTATTTTAATACCCACCTCAAGGAAGAGAGCTAATATACCATCTAATACTTTAGAAGCCAAAGTGCTGCCCTTCCTGCACTCAATTATCCTTCCTTGAAAATTTGATCACATGACATAAAAGCAGCTGAGTGTTGGTAGCCAATTTCAGGCTCTGTGGCATGGACCACTGCTTGGATTGCATCATCCTGCTGTTCAGAGTGCGAGAGGGAGGGGCAAAGACTAAAGGTGGCCACGCACCAGATTGTAAGCCTTTCCTCTAGATTGTAAGCCTTTCCTCTAGATTGTAAGCCTTTCCTCTAGATTGTAAGCCTTTGGGCAGTGTCCTCCTCCTTTTGTGTCCTACCTGATCATGCACCTCCATTACTGTGCACCCATGCTATGCATCTGAGTGAAACTACTTGCCTAATCTCCATGCTCCCCTCCAGTGACTGACTAAGCATTACCTTGTACTCCTACTGTGCCGTGTGATCTGGTCTTCTATTATTCCTGTATTGTCATATTGCTGTATGTCACCCCTAAATATTGTCTGTAACCTAAACTAATGTCCAGCGCTGCGTAATATGTTGGCGCTTTATAAATACAATAAATAAATAAATAATAAATAAATAATAATAATTTAAGAATTGCAATCCATTTTTCTGACTGATTGTAACATTTCAAAAATATGACCAATGTACCACACACCTATGTTCAATTTTTCCCCAAATATGATAACAATGATTGGAAACTCAGAAAATTGCAAGGGTGTGTATGTTAATAAATTAACAATCCAACACACACCATACAATCTTTAGTAGAAATTGAAGAGAAATATCTGGCATTCCGGATCGATTTAAATAGAAAAAAACAGGAAATTCGATCGGATTTTTCAGTCAAACTAAAAAAAAAGCTTTGGATCTTTTTGAGAGATACAATCGTTTTTATCGAATTACTGTAAAATCGGATCATTTTATTGTATCGTGTGTGGCCACCTTAAATCTCTGAGAAGGTTGCAGCCTATAGCACTGACAGTCAAGTGTCTTGGGCTTTTGAAGAGATGCTTTAAAATGTATTTGACATTAGCTTATCAAGGAGCTTCTATACCAACAAACACAAGCTCTGCAACTGTGCTTACACAAAGATTTGAAAAAAATGTGATGCAAGAAATGGAATTAGTCACAAATGAGAGGTTTACAAATGGGAATGATGCAACAAAAATTGTGAAAAGTTGAAATGGGAATCCATGGCATCATGCTTCTCCCCTCTATCAAATACTCCTTCCCAAGGCTGGGCAGAGGCAGAGGCGAGAGAGGCTTCAGCCTCAGGGCGCAGTGTAGGAGGGGGCGTAAAACACACTCAGCTATTATTTCCTATCATTTCCCTATTGTGTTTGGAGCAGAGATAAATTAGAAAAGGGGATACATGGCAGTGACTGCAAGCCAGATAACTAGAGATGAAGGTGTTGGGGGCCCTGGTCTAATAGCAATCAGTGTGTGACGGCTGGAGTGGGAGGGATGGGGGGGCGTGCTTTGGTGTCTCAGCCTTGGGTGCTGGAGGACCTTGTCCCGGCTCTGCGAGTCCTCCCTCCCCTTAGAGCACTAACTGGTGTCTAGTGGTCCCCTTTCCCTCCCCCATACAATGTTAATGGGTCTCTAGCGGTCCCTGCTCCCTCTCCTACAGATAGTTTCCCTGATGTCTAATGGCTGCCCAACCCTCCCTGCATCCTCTTGCAGAGTTTATTGGCAGTGGTAGCAATAAAAAATTAATCTTACCCAATTCGGACCCGCCGCTCTACATGAACTCCTCCTGGTCAACCTTCACGTAGGATTTTGCCTCTAGTGCTTGCTCGCTAAACAGTAAGAATTAGCTGTCTACTAGACACCAGGGAAACTAGACACGTGAGACAGAGGGGACACCAGGTACACTGTATGGGAGGAAAAGGAGAACCACCAAAATTACACATACTTGACTTTGATATAAGCCGAGATTATGCTCTGGCAATCATTTTAAAACGTAAAAAAAAAATCTCAGTTTATACTCGATTATATACGGTATGTAGAATAAATACTGTAAAAAAAACTAAGAAATACCAAAAATCTTTTTATGTAATGCACAGAAAGACTACATAAACAATAAAATAACAGAAATCTACCAATTAAATGGTTAAAGGAATCAATTTCAGTGTGTTGATCCTACCTTGGAGCAGAACTCGCTGGTGGTAAAAAGAAAAAAAAACATGCCAGTCTTTCTTTATGTAGTAGCACTGCCAGAGTTCTTCTTAACTTAGTTACTAGAATCATTATGATTGCTGGGTTGGACCAGAGTTGTTCTTATTCAG
Organism: Hyperolius riggenbachi; assembly: GCF_040937935.1. Lineage (NCBI taxonomy): Eukaryota > Metazoa > Chordata > Amphibia > Anura > Hyperoliidae > Hyperolius > Hyperolius riggenbachi. The sequence continues at coordinate 371,032,998 of NC_090651.1, forward strand.
TGATCACCTCCTTCTCATGAACATCACATGTTCTGAGAGTCCAAACACTGTGGGCAGTATGAAGATATCGGGGTAGGCAGGTTCCTCTGCACCTGGCCATGGTTGGGATGTCCTGTTGGCAAAGTTGTTTGACTCTGAAACAGCTTCTATGAAATAGGCCAAATCAAAAAAAATGAGAAAAAAATTGATGCAATTCAGGAATCTGTGTCCAGCTCACTCCAAGCATGACCATCCAGAAATGCTTTCCATCCACAGTTCCAAGACAGTTTGGAAGGTTGTGCTAGTCCCAGAATTTGTGTGCTATGACTGCCCACTTGGCACGGTTCTAGAATGACTTAAACGCCAATTGGAGCTGCTCTAAGACCAACTTAGAGTTCTTCTGTACAATTTGTAGAGATTTTCAGATCCAGAATTTATCATGCAGGCGTGACTATGTTTGGCCAGTAGAGAGAAATCTGTGTAGAGAAGAAGGAAAAAAAAACTCAATAAACATTGTTTTTTTCTGTACTTTCACAGGTGAAGACTTGAAAAAAAAAGACCATTCTGTACATGATCAGTTCAAAAGAATGGAAACGGAAGAGGCAAGAAGTGGATCTGGAGCACAGACCAGAAGCCAAAATGTATCAACTGCAATTCCACCCTCACAAGCCTTAAGACAGTAAGTAGCATGCAGTGCAGTTACATTTAGGTTTAACTTTACAAGCCAAGTCATATATCTATTATTTTATTTTTTTATTTTTTCATAGAATTGAGGAAAATCTTCAGGCACAAGAAGAATCCGGTGCGGAGAGTGGTGCCATATTCTTGCCCCCTGAGAGTCCATCTGCAGAGCCTGCTACCTTGGATCAGGAGACAACCTCTGAGGAGGCTCAGAGTACTGCCTTAGGAGCTGAAGGACCACCTCCAGTACCCTCCTCTAGCGGCACCATACCAAAACAGTCAAGAGCCTCCACCAAAAAGAAACGCCATGCTCATAAACCCAAAAATGAGCAGTGTGGAGAAGAACGTAGGAGTTCTAAGAAGCAAATAGGAAGCTTGATGGGGAGCAGGGATGAGTGGAAGATCCAGGAGGAAGACTCCTCCTATCATTTTTTATATAGTTTAGTGCCAGCACTGAACCTGGTCCCTGCAGATAAGATGGTGGATGCCAGGCTTGACATTCTTAATGCAATCAAGAAATATCTTCCACCCAACACACCATCCTCCTCTCCCTGAAGCACTCAACCAACTACACCCAATGATCTTGTGAGGGCCTATACCAACAAAGCCTTATGGGTCGGGACTTTGGAACCTCTAAGATAATTGGAATATGTGAAGAAAACGACTACGAATGTACCAGTCAGGTGTGGTACGTTGCAAAGTAGTGAGCATGCTCATGAACAGTGCATTTGCAGCATCACTGCGTTACATTTTTTGCAGTCCAACATGCATTAATGTGAACAAGGACTAAATCCGAACCCTGATTAACGGAACTTTTTCTTTTCTTTTCAAAGTCTCTAGATGAACTTTATTTGATATGTTACTATAGGGGAGCTCCAACTAATAGCTTCACATCCATCTCAGGCAGGGGTCCATCTTCAAGATCGGTTGTTTTGGTCAAGTTTGTAGCCATACGTGTTTTATGACCCTTACTAAGATGTGACCCCGGGCCATGAGGGTGCCCAAAAAGAGTGGTGTGGACACTGGGGAACCCATATCAAAATTTAGGTGGAGGTCCCCATGACTTCCATTATGCCCCCCTCCTCACATTGTGAAGCTTTTTGTTTTGAGAAGGTGCAATATAAATTATGCTTATGAGGTTTCTGTAGTGTTATTTTGAATGTTTCCCTTGAAATCTGATTAACAATTATATCTCACCCAAAAAATAGGACCAACTGCTTCTTTCTGTTTGGAGGGGGTGGAGCTTGGCATGTGCTGCCCCTTTATCTCCAGCCATAATACTAATATTGTTATTATTTAATTTATTAGTGCTGAAACTTTTTTATTCTGCTCTTACCGGTAGTCTTATCCCAGGAGATATTTTTTTTTAACTTTCTGTTTAACCAGCCTGGCGTTCTATTAAGATCGCCAGGCTGGCAACTGGATGGTTTTTTTAAATAAAAAAAAAACTATCGCATGCAGCCAACTAAAAGTTGGCTGCATGAAAGCCCACTAGAGGTCGCTCCTGTTGCGCACTTCTGATCGCCTCCGGCAATCAGAAGTAACAAGAAAGGCCGCAATGAGCCATGGCGACGAGCGGAGTGACGTCATGGACGTCAGCCGACGTCCTGACGTCAGCCACCTCCGATCCAGCCCTTAGCACTGGCCGGAACTGTTTGGTCCGGCTGCGCTGGGCTCGGGCGGCTGGGGGGACCCTCTTTCGCCGCTGCACGCGGCGGATCGCCGCGCTGCGGCAGCGATCAGGTAGCACACGCGGCTGGCAAAGTGCCGGCTGCGTGTGCACCTTTTTATTTGATAAAAATCGGCCCAGCAGGGCCTGAGCGGCACCCTCCGGCGGTGATGGGCGATAATAACTTTTCAGCTCTCTGCAATTGAAAAAGTTCCAAAAGTTTTTTGAAAAGGTTATGTCAAAAGAATTCTGAGTATTATTTTATTTTTTTACTAAAGATAATAGGACACGGAGCCATGTTCTCTGCACAATGACATGCCTCTACGTCTTTCTGGTGCTGCTGCCAGTCCCCCCCACCCCCTTTCCAGGGCTCTGCTGCCCCCCCCCCCCCCCCCCGGAAAAATAGGTTTTCACTTTCCTTTGATGTTATATGTTTTGATGTTAAGTTTATGTTATGATGTTAACAGTTTAGAATTCATTGTTGTATTGTATGTCTTTTTTTTTATATAATATTATTGTATACTGGGACTCCAATGAAAATAATGTAATAAAAATGTGCTTCATGTTTACAATAATTATGTATAAATGACTTAGTCAGTGTTTGCCCATTGTAAAATCTTTCCTCTTCCTGATTTACATTCTGAAATTTATCACATGGTGACATTTTTACTGCTGGCAAGTGATGTCACTGGAAGGAGATGCTGCTTGCTTTTTTGGCAGTTGTAAACAGCTGTAAACAGCTATCTCCCACAATACAACGAGGTTCACAGACAGGAAACTGTCAGAACCATGGTCCTGACATTACACTGTGGGAGGGGTTTCACCACAATATCAGCCATACAGAGCCCCCTGATGATCCGTTTAAGAAAAGGAAAAGCTTTCTCAGGGTAAAGTGGGTATCAGCTACTGATTGGGATGAAGTTCAATTCTTGGTTACGGTTTCTCTTTAAATACTTGAATTGATATGTTTTTCTTTTTACCATTAAACATGCTTAAAATGTAAATCTTTGCCTTCTTCTAACACTTTTCCTGAATCTAGACAATTCGGAGGATGGTCGTCACCAGATCACTCAGCAGACCGATTGAGGGGATCAGGTCACTGGCATACCTACTGGGGATGCAGCCCCATCAGCCGCAGAGGGGCCCGCCAGCCGTGTGCAGGGGGAAGCACTGCCGCCCCCCCCCCCACCGATTGCGCCCCCCCCCCCCCCAGCCAGGAACTGGCCGCAGCATCTAATAGACGCTGGGCCAGTTCATTCCCCGCAGTCTCCCGGGAAGCAGAGCAGGGCTACGGCAAGATGGCTGCCGAAGCCCTGCACTGGAGACTATTTGTGTCTCCAGTACAGGGCTTCGGGAGCCATCTTGTCGTAGCCCTACACTCTGCCTGTCAGCGCGGGAGATGTGCTGCAGGAGGATCGTCGGGGAGCTGCGCACCAGATGCCGGGAGAGGGGGAGACTTCTGTCAGGTAAGTGAATTGTTTTTTTTCCCAGGTGCATTTTTTTTTTTTGGTAACTGCTGCCCACATTGCTATTTTCTGGTGACTGCTGCCCACATTGCGATTTATTGGTAACTGCTGCCCACATTACGATTTTCTGGTGTCTGCTGCCCACATTGTGATTTTCTGGCGTCTGCTGCCCACATTACGATTTGCTGGTAACTGCTGCCCACATTGCGATTTTTTGGTGTCTGCTGCCCACATTACGATTTTCTGGTGTCTGTTGCCCACATTCCGATTTTCTGGTAACTGCTGCCCACATTGCGATTTTCTGGTGTCTGCTGCCCACATTGCGATTTTCTGGTGTCTGCTGCCCACATTGTGATTTTCTGGTGTCTGCTGCCCACATTGCGATTTTCTGGTGCCTGCTGCCCACATTACGATTTTCTGGTGACTGCTGCCCACATTGCGATTTTCTGGTAACTGCTGCCCACATTGTGATTTTCTGGTGCCTGCTGCCCACATTGCGATTTTCTGGTGCCTACTGCCCACATTGCGATTTTCTGGTGACTGCTGCAAATGGGCGTGGCCACAGAATGCAGTGGGCGTGTCCATAACACAGTGGGTGTGGCCAATTAAAATATCCTAGTAAGAGTGCAGCCCAAAGTCAGTGGGACCATGGTTTCTCCCTGGGTATAAGTAAAGTGACCTTAAAAAAGCAAGTAGGAAATGTTCCCCCCTCCGCAAACCCCCCCCACACCCACACACACACACACACACACACACACACACACACACACACACACATTAGCCAGTGTTCTCTCGCACAAAATAGTGGTAGGTATTAGTGTGAGCTCCCCTGAGAAAAGTCAGTAACATGACTATGTTCTCTGCAAAGTGCTGCAGAAGATGCCAGTGCTATATAAATACATAATAATATGGTAGGACATTAGACTATGGGAGAATTAGATTGTAAGCTCCTCAGAGGATTGTTAGTGACATGACTACGTACTCCGTGAAGTACTGCTAAAGATGTAAGTGCAATATAGTACAGTGGTATGGCAGCATGATGGCGTAGTGGTTAGCACTCTCGCCTTGCAGCGCTGGGTTCCTGGTTCGAATCCTAGCCAGGTCAACATCTGCAAGGAGTTTGTATGTTCTCCCTTTGTCTGTGTGGGTTTCCTTAAGACACTCTGGTTTCCTCCCACATCCCAACAACATACGATACAGATAAGTATAATGTTAATTGGCTTCCCCTAAAAATTGGCCCTAGACTACGATACATACATAGACATATGACTATGGTAGGGATTAGATTGTGAGCCCCTCTGTGGGACAGTTATATGACAAACCAATACATACTCTGTACAGCGCTGCGTAATATGTTGGCGCTATATAAATAATTAGTATAAGTACAGTAGCCAGGTCTATAGGTGTCCAAATGTAGACATACTATAGGTGTCCCCAGTATAGATATCCAGGTCTATAGGTATCCCCAGTTTAGGTAGTAGTCAGGGGCGTAACTAGAAATCACTGGGCCCCCTTGCGAGAATTTGGATGCCCCCCCATAGGTGCCAAATAATCATAATGGGGCAGCGTTTCACCATAAAATAATCGTAATGTGTGCAGCATTTCAGCAGAGAATAATCACGAGTGCAACATTTCAGCAAACAATAATCGCAATGTGGGCAACATTTCACCAGAAAATAATCGCAATGTGGGCAACATTTCACCAGAAAATAATCGCAATGTGGGCAACATTTCAGCAAAGAATAATCGCAATGATTGCAACATTTCAGCAAAGAATAATCGCAATGTGGGCAACATTTCACCAGAAAATAATCGCAATGAGTGCAACATTTCAGCAAAGAATAATCGCAATGTGGGCAACATTTCACCAGAAAATAATCGCAATGAGTGCAACATTTCAGCAAAGAATAATCGCAATGTGGGCAACATTTCACCAGAAAATAATCGCAATGTGGGCAACATTTCAGCAAAGAATAATCGCAATGATTGCAACATTTCAGCAAAGAATAATCGCAATGTGGGCAACATTTCACCAGAAAATAATCGCAATGAGTGCAACATTTCAGCAAAGAATAATCGCAATGTGGGCAACATTTCACCAGAAAATAATCGCAATGAGTGCAACATTTCAGCAAAGAATAATCGCAATGTGGGCAACATTTCACCAGAAAATAATCGCAATGTGGGCAACATTTCACCAGAAAATAATCGCAATGAGTGCAACATTTCAGCAGAGAATAATTGCAATGTGGGCAACATTTCACCAGAAAATAATCGCAATGTGGGCAACATTGCACCAGAAAATAATCGCAATGAGTGCAACATTTCAGCAGAGAATAATTGCAATGTGGGCAACATTTCACCAGAAAATAATCGCAATGTGGGCAACATTGCACCAGAAAATAATCGCAATGTGGGCAACATTGCACCAGAAAATAATCGCAATGAGTGCAACATTTCAGCAGAGAATAATTGCAATGTGGGCAACATTTCACCAGAAAATAATCACAATGTGGGCAGCATTTCAGCAGTAAATCACACAGTGGGCAGCATAACACCAGTGGGCTGGCTGAGTACCTGGCTGGGTGAGCGGGTAGTGGGCTGGCTGGGTAGCTGGGTGAGCAAGCAGTGGGCTGGCTGAGTAATTAATTGCAGTATTTGTATAGCGCCTTTCTCCTGTTGGACTCAAAGCACTTGCGAGGCAGCCACTAGAGCGCACTCAGTAGGCAGTAGCAGTGTTAAGGAGACTTGCCCAAGAAACTTCTTACTGAATAGGTGCTGGCTTACTGAACAGGCAGAGCCGAGATTTGAACCAAGGTCTCCTGTGTCCGAGGCAGAGCCCTTAACCATTACACTTTCCAGCCACTGCCTGGCTAAGCGAGCGGGCAGTGGGCTGGGTACCTGGCTGGGCAGCGGGCTGGCTGGGTACTTGGCTGGGCATGCGGGCTGGCTGGGTACCTGGCTGGCCATGCGGGCTGGCTGGGTACCTGGCTGGCCATGCGGGCTGGCTGGGTACCTGGCTGGCCATGCGGGCTGGCTGGGTACCTGGCTGGGCATGCGGGCTGGCTGGGTACCTGGCTGGGCAGCGGGCTGGCTGGGTACCTGGCTGGGCATGCTGGCTGGCTGGGTACCTGGCTGGGCATGCGGGCTGGCTGGGTACCTGGCTGGGCATGCGGGCTGGCTGGGTACCTGGCTGGGCATGCGGGCTGGCTGGGTACCTGGCTGGGCAGCGGGCTGGCTGGGTACCTGGCTGGGCAGCGGGCTGGCTGGGTACCTGGCTGGGCAGCGGGCTGGCTGGGTACCTGGCTGGGCAGCGGGCTGGCTGGGTACCTGGCTGGGCATGCGGGCTGGCTGGGTACCTGGCTGGGCATGCTGGCTGGGTACCTGGCTGGGCATGCTGGCTGGCTGGGTACCTGGCTGGGCATGCGGGCTGGCTGGGTACCTGGCTGGGCATGCGGGCTGGCTGGGTACCTGGCTGGGCATGCGGGCTGGCTGGGTACCTGGCTGGCCATGCGGGCTGGCTGGGTACCTGGCTGGCCATGCGGGCTGGCTGGGTACCTGGCTGGCCATGCGGGCTGGCTGGGTACCTGGCTGGCCATGCGGGCTGGCTGGGTACCTGGCTGGCCATGCGGGCTGGCTGGGTACCTGGCTGGCCATGCGGGCTGGCTGGGTACCTGGCTGGCCATGCGGGCTGGCTGGGCAGTGTGCTGGCTGGGTACCTGGCTGGGCAGCGGGCTGGCTGGGTACCTGGCTGGGCATGCTGGCTGGCTGGGTACCTGGCTGGGCATGCGGGCTGGCTGGGTACCTGGCTGGGCATGCGGGCTGGCTGGGTACCTGGCTGGGCATGCGGGCTGGCTGGGTACCTGGCTGGCCATGCGGGCTGGCTGGGTACCTGGCTGGCCATGCGGGCTGGCTGGGTACCTGGCTGGCCATGCGGGCTGGCTGGGTACCTGGCTGGCCATGCGGGCTGGCTGGGTACCTGGCTGGCCATGCGGGCTGGCTGGGTACCTGGCTGGCCATGCGGGCTGGCTGGGCAGCGTGCTGGCTGGGTACCTGGCTGGGCAGCGGGCTGGCTGGGTACCTGGCTGGGCATGCTGGCTGGCTGGGTACCTGGCTGGGCATGCTGGCTGGCTGGGTACCTGGCTGGGCATGCTGGCTGGCTGGGTACCTGGCTGGGCATTCTGGCTGGGTACCTGGCTGGGCATGCTGGCTGGCTGGGTACCTGGCTGGGCATGCTGGCTGGCTGGGTACCTGGCTGGGAAGCGGGCTGGCTGGGTACCTGGCTGGGCATGCGGGCTGGCTGGGTACCTGGCTGGGCAGCAGGCTGGCTGGGAAGCGGGCTGGCTGGGTACCTGGCTGGGCAGCGGGCTGGCTGGGTACCTGGCTGGGCATGCGGGCTGGCTGGGTACCTGGCTGGGCAGCGGGCTGGCTGGGTACCTGGCTGGGCAGCGGGCTGGCTGGGTACCTGGCTGGGCAGCGGGCTGGCTGGGTACCTGGCTGGGCAGCGGGCTGGCTGGGTACCTGGCTGGGCAGCGGGCTGGCTGGGTACCTGGCTGGGCAGCGGGCTGGCTGGGTACCTGGCTGGGCATGCGGGCTGGCTGGGTACCTGGCTGGGCAGCGGGCTGGCTGGGTACCTGGCTGGGCATGCTGGCTGGCTGGGTACCTGGCTGGGCATGCTGGCTGGGTACCTGGCTGGGCATGCGGGCTGGCTGGGTACCTGGCTGGGCATGCGGGCTGGCTGGGTACCTGGCTGGGCATGCGGGCTGGCTGGGTACCTGGCTGGGAAGCGGGCTGGCTGGGTACCTGGCTGGGCAGCAGGCTGGCTGGGTACCTGGCTGGGCAGCAGGCTGGCTGGGTACCTGGCTGGGCAGCAGGCTGGCTGGGTACCTGGCTGGGCAGCAGGCTGGCTGGGTACCTGGCTGGGCATGCTGGCTGGGTACCTGGCTGGGCAGCAGGCTGGCTGGGTACCTGGCTGGGCAGCAGGCTGGCTGGGTACCTGGCTGGGCAGCAGGCTGGCTGGGTACCTGGCTGGGCAGCAGGCTGGCTGGGTACCTGGCTGGGCATGCGGGCTGGCTGGGTACCTGGCTGGGCAGCGGGCTGGCTGGGTACCTGGCTGGGCAGCGGGCTGGCTGGGTACCTGGCTGGGCATGCGGGCTGGCTGGGTACCTGGCTGGGCATGCGGGCTGGCTGGGTACCTACCTGGCTGGGCGAGCTGGCTCCTGGCTGGGTAGCTGGGCTGCAGTTGCCAGCGGCTCCTTCGCGTGTCTCCCGGGCTCCTGCCCTCCAGCAGAGTGGCAGCTGTTGGCCAGGCCCAGGACGAGATCCTTAACTCTGCATGCCCCCTCCTGGTCTAGTGACGTCACTAGACCAGGCGGCGGCATGCAGAGTTAAGGATTATGTCCTGGCCGGCCGCAGCCACTCTGCTGGAGGGCGGGGGTGAGCGAGCTCCCCTTATCTGTAAGTGCCCTCTCCGCCGCTCGCCCCCCCCCCCCCCCCCCTCTCCGCTCAGCAAAAAAAAAAAAATTAAAAAAATTTTTATGAATAGAAAAAAAAAAAAAATAAAAAAAAAAATAAATGAACTATAGGTGGCCGCCCCCCCCGAGGACCCGCCCATGGCACCGGCCCACGGGTGCCTCTTAGTAGATACGGCCCTGCTGACAGCGCTGTTTCGCCAAATGCTTTTTCAAAGGGTAAGGTCAGGGTCCTCAAGGAGTGCTGTAACATTCCGGCTGAAAACCGCCAGTTAAATAGCGGTATGCGCCCTTAGCAGCCATGCCAGACACCGTGGGCCGGCCCATTGACGTCAATGACGTCACGCGGCTTCCTGCCGCGGCGCCATTACGTCACTTCCGATTCCCATGCACTGGGAATGGACGCTGCCAGCCATACAGGGCTAGCAATTGCCAGCCACAGCATGGACGGCCTGCGCCCCTTATCCCAATGGTAGGATTGGGTATTGCAGCCATAAATACATGCAAAGGGGAGACATATAAGCAGTAGGCATAAACTGTATAGCTGCAACAGGTAGCGGTGTCCAGCTTGTCTTTGAGAAATATCGGTGTCTGGTCATGGAGGCATTGTGCATCTAGGATAAAAGAGAAAGAAAAGATTAAAAACATGTATATCAGCCATAAAAGCTGGGGAATTTATAGAAAAGCCCATACGTGCTGGGACAAGTTAATGATGGTGACAGGGATCACAGTAGGCAAACTGATCCATACCAAACAGAGTATCGATGGCGGCCACCCCAGCCTCAGAATACACATTGGTAGAGCTGAAAAAAGCTAATGCAAAAAATCCCAAAGTTGGATCACTGATCAACCAGGTTTTATTGCAAAACTGGGCAATATCAGAGAGGAGCGGTGATTGAAAAAAATGTGTCAAAAGGGTAATAGAGGAACTAAATGAAGTCAGGATGGATTAACGTGTAAAAGGTGCCAGGCTAACGTCCTCATTCATGCCCATGGGAACTTTACTTTGTAATTTGTATATCCAAAAGAGTTCACGTTGAAGCAGTTTGAGTTCCAAGTCCCCACCCCTGTATGATGGATTTACAAGTTCCAACACCAAGTATTCAACGAAGGATCGGCACCACACTCAGTATTAATAGCTCAAATACTTTATTTAATCATTAAAAAGACCAGCAACGACAGTCCGCTGTTTCGGCATAAGTTGCCTTTCTCAAGTTGCCATAATGTCAAATGCAAACAAATAATCCACCATTACACTCATATACCCATAGCCACACCCCTTTGGGGCGTACTTAGTGTCTGTGCATTTACCTGGGAAGGAGGCGAGCCGGACCTGATGGGGAACTACATTCAGTGATTTGCACCAATCGGCGCACTTACATTTAAAAGTTCACTCACTAATCCGTTTGCAGCAACAGACCCTCTCCCGCCGACTGCATAATCCATTGCCGGCAAAGGAATCTCTGCATCATGTCATATCACGCCGCTGTATCGGAAGCGGCGATCTCGCACTGCCCGTCATGTGACAACTCACATGGCCGGCTCATGACCAATCATCTGCGTCTTATGGCCAGCCTATGGGAAAGCAGTCAGCCTCGGCCAGTAAAAGGCTACAGGATGTGCGCATCATAGAGGGGATACCAAGCACAAAAAGTGCCGTTCCTAACAACAGTAACTACAACATTCGTGTGCACCATCCATACTCACGTGCCCTGCCAAGTTAAAGGGGGCGATCTGTCACTGCAAACAAGGTCCACAGCTCCCAGACTCCTTCATGCACAATCTAAAATTAAAAACAAAGATAAAAATATAAACAAAGTATACACCATTAATCTAAACATACTATATGAAGTGCAAGCAGGGCATGCATAGTAATTAAAAGCACTTACTTTGGGAATTTGCCATCTAACATTTTTCAGGGCAATTCCGTACCAACAGGGGAGGACTGCTTCATACTTAGAGACTCAGGTCTACGCAATAAGAGTAATATTGTTATTATTTAATTTATTAGTGCTGAAACTTTTTTATTCTGCTCTTACCGGTAGTCTTATCCCAGGAGATATTTTTTTTAACTTTCTGTTTAACCAGCCTGGCGTTCTATTAAGATCGCCAGGCTGGCAACTGGATGGTTTTTTTAAATTAAAAAAAACTATCGCATGCAGCCAACTAAAAGTTGGCTGCATGAAAGCCCACTAGAGGTCGCTCCTGTTGCGCACTTCTGATCGTCTCCGGCAATCAGAAGTAACAAGAAAGGCCGCAATGAGCCATGGCGACGAGCGGAGTGACGTCATGGACGTCAGCCGACGTCCTGACGTCAGCCGCCTCCGATCCAGCCCTTAGCGCTGCCCGGAACTGTTTGGTCCGGCTGTGCTGGGCTCGGGCGGCTGGAGGGACCCTCTTTCGCCGCTGCACGCGGCGGATCGCCGCGCTGCAGCAGCGATCAGGTAGCACACGTGGCTGGCAAAGTGCCGGCTGCGTGTGCACCTTTTTATTTGATAAAAATCGGCCCGGCGGTGATGGGCGATAATAACTTTTCAGCTCTCTGCAATTGAAAAAGTTCCAAAAGTTTTTTGAAAAGGTTATGTCAAAAGTATTCTGAGTATTATATTATTTTATTTTTTTACTAAAGATAATAGGACACGGAGCCATGTTCTCTGCACAATGACATGCCTCTACGTCTTTCTGGTGCTGCTGCCAGTCCCCCCCACCCCCTTTCCATGGCTCTGCTGCCCCCCCCCGGAAAAATAGGTTTTCACTTTCCTTTGATGTTATATGTTTTGATGTTAAGTTTATGTTATGATGTTAACAGTTTAGAATTCATTGTTGTATTGTATGTCTTTTTTTTTTTTTATAATATTATTTGAAAGTTGTATACTGGGACTCCAATGAAAATAATGTAATAAAAATGTGCTTCATGTTTACAATAATTATGTATAAATGACTTAGTCAGTGTTTGCCCATTGTAAAATCTTTCCTCTTCCTGATTTACATTCTGAAATTTATCACATGGTGACATTTTTACTGCTGGCAAGTGATGTCACTGGAAGGAGATGCTGCTTGCTTTTTTGGCAGTTGTAAACAGCTGTAAACAGCTATCTCCCACAATACAACGAGGTTCACAGACAGGAAACTGTCAGAACCATGGTCCTGACATTACACTGTGGGAGGGGTTTCACCACAATATCAGCCATACAGAGCCCCCTGATGATCCGTTTAAGAAAAGGAAAAGCTTTCTCAGGGTAAAGTGGGTATCAGCTACTGATTGGGATGAAGTTCAATTCTTGGTTACGGTTTCTCTTTAAATACTTGAATTGATATGTTTTTCTTTTTACCATTAAACATGCTTAAAATGTAAATCTTTGCCTTCTTCTAACACTTTTCCTGAATCTAGACAATTCGGAGGATGGTCGTCACCAGATCACTCAGCAGACCGATTGAGGGGATCAGGTCACTGGCGTACCTACTGGGGATGCAGCCCCATCAGCCGCAGAGGGGCCCGCCAGCCGTGTGCAGGGGGAAGCACTGACGCCCCCCCCCCCCCCCCGATTGCGCTCATATACCCATCATGTCACCCATCATGTCATATCACGCTATGCGGTCCTTCAACCGCTGAATTGTCATGCCCACATAAATAAACCCACAAGGGCATTTTAATAAGTAGACAACGTAACTTGAGTCACATGTATATCTATTCCTGATCTCAAATGTGGTTCCAATTGTGGGATGATTAAACCACGTATTCCTGACCACACTGCCACACATGTGACAGGATAGGCAGGGATACATCCCCCTATTTCTAGGGAGCTCTTTCGTCACATCGCCCCTACTGGGACGCAACTTATCACGCATAGTTGGAGCCCGTCGGAAGGACATCAGAGGGAGATACCTAAATTCCGGGATCCTGGGTAAACCATCCCGCAAAATGTGCCAGTGACGGCGAATGCTTCTGCTAACCATATCACTGCACGTATTAAAAGTGGACACGAACGGTAACCGAGGCGTAGAGACTCTCACGGGTCTCCGCCTTCTCCTACTAGTGTCAAAACATTCAGCGGGGTAACCACGTGCTCGAAACTTGTTAGTAAGTTCCTGTTTGCGTTGGAGCGATGTGTCGAATTCACTAACTATCCTGTCCACTCTTGTATACTGTCCTAGTGGGATACCCAACTTAGTGTTTACAGGATGAAAACTTTGAAAGTGTAATATTGAATTTCGGTCTGTAGGCTTGGTATATAGATCTGTAACCAGCCTACCCTCTGATTTAGTGACCAAAACATCCAAAAAAGGAACACTACAAGAATCAATATGTGCCGTCAGACGAATATAAGGACACTGTTCATGCACTTGCGATATAAATTCAGTTAGGCTCTCACGTGGCCCCCTCCACATGCAAAATATGTCGTCAATAAATCTCCACCAGCACAAGGAGTGCCGGCTGAATAAGGGGTTGAGGTATATAAATGTACCCTCATACATATTCATATATAAATTTGCATAGGAGGGGGCCACGTTCGAGCCCATCGCAGTTCCTTGACGCTGTCCATAAAAGGTCCCTTTAAATGAAAAATAGTTAGTTTTCAATACCACATCCAGCAATCGAATAAGAAATCTGCGTTGTTCCAAAGAGAAATCCGTCTGCATCATCACATACCAGTCGACAGCCTCCACACCCCCATCATGCGGGATGGAGGTGTAGAGGCTCTCGACATCCAGAGTAACCAAATACACATCATCACCCACAGGTGGCAACTCTCTCAACTTAGCAAGGAACATCTCGGTATCTCTCAAATATGAATCTAGTGATAGAACTATTGGTTGTAAAATCCTATCCAAAAAGCGAGCAAGGGGCACAAAGACAGATCCCACCCCCGCCACAATTGGACGCCCAGGAGGGCGAATCAAGGTTTTATGTATCTTTGGTAATATATAAATATGTGGTGTGGTGGGACTGTCTTGCTGTAAATATTTAAATAAATCCTCATCAATAACATTCTTCATTAATGCGTCCTGCAATATTCTCAAAATCATTCTCTGAATATTAGGCAATGGATCACCATCTAACACAACATATACTGCTGTATCATTTAACTGGCGCATAATTTCTTCTTCATAATCACATTTGTCAATTACAACAACAGCCCCTCCCTTATCAGCAGGGACAACCACAATCTCTGTGTTGTTTTGTATAGATCTCAAAGCCTCATTCTCTGCTCTGGGTAGATTATGTGCCACTCGAAAGTTCCCCTTCTTAAAGTCCAGTTCCAATTTATCAATGTCCTCTGTGACCCTGGAAATGTATGTGTCTATCAATGCATGACCAGATGGCATGAAGCCACTCTTATTGCGTAGACCTGAGTCTCTAAGTATGAAGCAGTCCTCCCCTGTTGGTACGGAATTGCCCTGAAAAATGTTAGATGGCAAATTCCCAAAGTAAGTGCTTTCAATTACTATGCATGTCCTGCTTGCACTTCATATAGTATGTTTAGATTAATGGTGTATACTTTGTTTATATTTTTATCTTTGTTTTTAATTTTAGATTGTGCATGAAGGAGTCTGGGAGCTGTGGACCTTGTTTGCAGTGACAGATCGCCCCCTTTAACTTGGCAGGGCACGTGAGTATGGATGGTGCACACGAATGTTGTAGTTACTGTTGTTAGGGACGGCACTTTTTGTGCTTGGTATCCCCTCTATGATGCGCACATCCTGTAGCCTTTTACTAGCCGAGGCTGACTGCTTTCCCATAGGCTGGCCATAAGACGCAGATGATTGGTCATGAGCCGGCCATGTGAGTTGTCACATGACGGGCAGTGCGAGATCGCCGCTTCCGATACAGCGGCGTGATATGACATGATGCAGAGATTCCTTTGCCGGCAATGGATTATGCAGTCGGCGGGAGAGGGTCTGTTGCTGCAAACGGATTAGTGAGTGAACTTTTAAATGTAAGTGCGCCGATTGGTGCAAATCACTGAATGTAGTTCCCCATCAGGTCCGGCTCGCCTCCTTCCCAGGTAAATGCACAGACACTAAGTACGCCCCAAAGGGGTGTGGCTATGGGTATATCAGTGTAATGGTGGATTATTTGTTTGCATTTGACATTATGGCAACTTGAGAAAGGCAACTTATGCCGAAACAGCGGACTGTCGTTGCTGGTCTTTTTAATGATTAAATAAAGTATTTGAGCTATTAATACTGAGTGTGGTGCCGATCCTTCGTTGAATACTTGGATAGAGACCCCATGGTACAGGGGTGAGGATCAAGGCACACACTTGAAAACTTGAGCCCATAAGTGGGTGCTCCCAGGATCAGGTTTGCATTGCTAAAGTTCCAACACCCTAAATCTCAACTGGGATACACTGTGACCTGCCGAGATAAAGTGTTTCGCAACCGGTGAGTCCAAATCCACACATCTTATATTGCTCCGATGTTCGCTAATGCGAGTACGGATATCCCGTGTGGTTTGTCCCACATAGACTTTAACACACGGGCAATTCAAGATATATACAACGTTTTTTGAGGAGCAATTGGCAAAATCATTCAAGAATATGGCTTTACCAGTTTGTGGATGGGGGAATGATGCACCCCGTCTCACGAATCCACATTGGACACAGTGCCCACAAGGGAACATGCCCTTAGGTAGTGCTAAATTTGATAGCCAATTACCTTGATTGGTGTTGGGATTTTTGGTACATCTGGCATGAACCAGAGAATCACGGATGCTCCTAGGGCGCCTGAATGCGCAAATCGGTTGCTCCTGAAACACTTCGGCCGTGGTGGGGTCAGTATTCAGTATATGCCAGTGTTGGCGAATAATCCGTTGAGCCTGTAAGGATAAGGGAGAATATGTTAACACGACAGTAATGCGATTCTGTGATCTGTGTGGTCTATGCGTGAGTAACTCGGTCTGACTCTTGGCAGCTGCACGTGACAGGGCCCTGTTGAGTAAACTGGTTTTGTATCCCCGTTCCCTAAAGTGTTCCAGCATCACACCTGCCTCTTTAAAAAAGGCCTCATCAGTGGAAGAAATACGCCTAAGGCGTAAAAACTGACTGTAAGGGAGTCCCTGCTTTAAGCGTTCTGGGTGATAGCTTTTTGCAGATAGGTAAGTATTCCTATCTGTAGGCTTTCTGTAGGGAGCTGTTCGTATAGTCCCATCAACCATTTGGACCCTTACATCTAGGAAATGGATCTCGCTGGCACTATATTCCAAGCTAAAGGAGATGGTGGGAAAACATTGATTCAAATCATCTTTGAAGGAGAGCAGCTGAGGTTCGGAGCCTGACCAGATGAAAAAGATATCATCTATGTACCTCAGCCAGCACAAAGTCTGGCTGAGGTACAGATGATGGGTGTATACAAAATTCTCTTCGAAATACTCCATAAACAGATTTGCATATTCGGGAGCTACATTGCTCCCCATTGCTGTGCCTTGTAGCTGCTGATAGAATGTACCCTCAAAACAGAAGTAATTTCGCTTCAAAACCAAACTCAACAGAGCCAGGAGAAAATCTGCCAATGCTGGATGTAAAGATAATTTGTCGAAGTTCTGTCGAATAACATCAATACCTGTATCGTGTGGGATGGAAGTGTACAGGCTAGTAACATCCATGGTACAGAGAAAAATAGGAGACGGAAAGAACCCAAAGCCTGATAGTTTAGAGAGAAAGTCTGTAGTGTCCAGAAGGAAAGACCGCATAGCCGTCACCCGTGGTCTCAATACTTGGTCGAGTAAGATTGCGAGTGGTTGAAAAACTGAACAGGTACCAGCCACAATGGGTCTGCCAGGGGGATTCACCAGTGATTTGTGTATTTTGGGAAGGATGTAGAAGAGTGGAATGAGAGGAAATGGAGTACAGAGAAAATCGGAGAGTTTGTCAGAGATGATGCCCACCTCAGAAGCACTTGAAATAAGGGCATTAATGTCCTTTTTGACTAGGGCTGTTGGATCACCTGGAAGTTTGAGATATACGTTAGTATCATGAAGTTGTCGCAACACCTCACACCTGTAGTCAGTGGCATTCATGATTACAGTGGCCCCACCCTTATTGGCCGGCTTGAACACCAATTGGGAATCATTGCTCAAAGATTTGAGCGCCTCGCGCTCTTCTCGTGGTAAATTACTGTATGATTGGTGTCCCTGCCGTCCGACAGAGGCTAGGTCACGTTGGACCATATTAATAAAGGTCTCTACTGCCGGTGAAGAGTTCGGAGGTTGCCACTTACTTTTTGATCTACACATGGTGAGATCAACGTCTGGTGGAAAGAGGTTGATGGTCTGGGAGGGCTGAGTATTTGAAGTGGATGGTTTGCTGAAAAAAGCCCTGATGCGTAGTGTCCTGAAAAATTTGAATAAGTCAGAGTCAAGCTCAAGCTGGTTACCAGGGTGGGTGGGAACGAATCCCAATCCACGTCCTAATACCTTGCGTTCGGGGTCAATGAGGATATGTGAGGATAAGTTGACCACTAAGTCCTCCCCTGTGTATGGCTCCTCAGCACTCTCGAGTCTGCCGGAACGCCGTCTGCCCCTCCTCGGCCTCTTCCTCTTCCCCCTCTGCCTCATTGGCGTGGTTACACAAAACTTCTTGCTACAAACAGAGATTGATGGTGTTGTCAACCAGTTTTCAAATACACACTGCAATATCTCTACAGATGTACCCTTTTTAAAGAGACAATATGAGGATTTAGAGAAAAGAGTGATCGAGTACAAACTGCACTCTGATACCCTGGTCGAATATCTGCGGGCTAAACGCATCCCTAGGGGACTGCGTTTAAACATTCGCCCTTCTTTTTGTAGAAACAACAGGGATTACTGCGAAAAGTGGTATAAAATTTTGAATAAATGCAACCTTGATCTTATTACTCTGACCATTCAAGGTATTCAGAGTGAAATCACTAGGTTAGAGGCACTTGCAACCAATCTCCTTACCAAACTTGAATCCGTCCTCAACGAGGACGACTTTGAGATATACTCAGAGGAACACAACGCAGCCCTTGAGAAATATAGACAAGAGGTCCTGGCCAAAAAACTGGACAAATTTCGTCGCGATACCCTTGATTATCAAGAGGATCGCGTTTACACGTGGCGTGGAGACAGGCGACCTAGACGCCGTCCACAAATCCCGGGTAATCCACCATCTGAATCCAGTTCAGGAGAAGGTTCCTCAGGCTCAGGGGCGGGGGCTTTTTTAGGACCACGCCAACGAGGCAGAGGGGGAAGAGGAAGAGGCCGAGGAGGGGCAGACGGCGTTCCGGCAGACTCGAGAGTGCTGAGGAGCCATACACAGGGGAGGACTTAGTGGTCAACTTATCCTCACATATCCTCACTGACCCCGAACGCAAGGTATTAGGACGTGGATTGGGATTCGTTCCCACCCACCCTGGTAACCAGCTTGAGCTTGACTCTGACTTATTCAATTTTTTCAGGACACTACGCATCAGGGCTTTTTTCAGCAAACCATCCACTTCAAATACTCAGCCCTCCCAGACCATCAACCTCTTTCCACCAGACGTTGATCTCACCATGTGTAGATTAAAAAGTAAGTGGCAACCTCCGAACTCTTCACCGGCAGTAGAGACCTTTATTAATATGGTCCAACGTGACCTAGCCTCTGTCGGACGGCAGGGACACCAATCATACAGTAATTTACCACGAGAAGAGTGCGAGGCGCTCAAATCTTTGAGCAATGATTCCCAATTGGTGTTCAAGCCGGCCGATAAGGGTGGGGCCACTGTAATCATGAATGCCACTGACTACAGGTGTGAGGTGTTGCGACAACTTCATGATACTAACGTATATCTCAAACTTCCAGGTGATCCAACAGCCCTAGTCAAAAAGGACATTAATGCCCTTATTTCAAGTGCTTCTGAGGTGGGCATCATCTCTGACAAACTCTCCGATTTTCTCTGTACTCCATTTCCTCTCATTCCACTCTTCTACATCCTTCCCAAAATACACAAATCACTGGTGAATCCCCCTGGCAGACCCATTGTGGCTGGTACCTGTTCAGTTTTTCAACCACTCGCAATCTTACTCGACCAAGTATTGAGACCACGGGTGACGGCTATGCGGTCTTTCCTTCTGGACACTACAGACTTTCTCTCTAAACTATCAGGCTTTGGGTTCTTTCCGTCTCCTATTTTTCTCTGTACCATGGATGTTACTAGCCTGTACACTTCCATCCCACACGATACAGGTATTGATGTTATTCGACAGAACTTCGACAAATTATCTTTACATCCAGCATTGGCAGATTTTCTCCTGGCTGTGTTGAGTTTGGTTTTGAAGCGAAATTACTTCTGTTTTGAGGGTACATTCTATCAGCAGCTACAAGGCACAGCAATGGGGAGCAATGTAGCTCCCGAATATGCAAATCTGTTTATGGAGTATTTTGAAGAGAATTTTGTATACACCCATCATCTGTACCTCAGCCAGACTTTGTGCTGGCTGAGGTACATAGATGATATCTTTTTCATCTGGTCAGGCTCCGAACCTCAGCTGCTCTCCTTCAAAGATGATTTGAATCAATGTTTTCCCACCATCTCCTTTAGCTTGGAATATAGCGCCAGCGAGATCCATTTCCTAGATGTAAGGGTCCAAATGGTTGATGGGACTATACGAACAGCTCCCTACAGAAAGCCTACAGATAGGAATACTTACCTATCTGCAAAAAGCTATCACCCAGAACGCTTAAAGCAGGGACTCCCTTACAGTCAGTTTTTACACCTTAGGCGTATTTCTTCCACTGATGAGGCCTTTTTTAAAGAGGCAGGTGTGATGCTGGAACACTTTAGGGAACGAGGATACAAAACCAGTTTACTCAACAGGGCCCTGTCACGTGCAGCTGCCAAGAGTCAGACCGAGTTACTCACGCATAGACCACACAGATCACAGAATCGCATTCCTGTCGTGTTAACATATTCTCCCTTATCCTTACAGGCTCAACGGATTATTCGCCAACACTGGCATATACTGAATACTGACCCCACCACGGCCGAAGTGTTTCAGGAGCAACCGATTTGCGCATTCAGGCGCCCTAGGAGCATCCGTGATTCTCTGGTTCATGCCAGATGTACCAAAAATCCCAACACCAATCAAGGTAATTGGCTATCAAATTTAGCACGACCTAAGGGCATGTTCCCTTGTGGGCACTGTGTCCAATGTGGATTTGTGAGACGGGGTGCATCATTCCCCCATCCACAAACTGGTAAAGCCATATTCTTGAATGATTTTGCCAATTGCTCCTCAAAAAACGTGGTATATTGCTTGAATTGCCCGTGTGTTAAAGTCTATGTGGGACAAACCACACGGGATATCCGTACTCGCATTAGCGAACATCGGAGCAATATAAGATGTGTGGATTTGGACTCACCGGTTGCGAAACACTTTATCTCGGCAGGTCACAGTGTATCCCAGTTGAGATTTAGGGTGTTGGAACTTGTAAATCCATCATACAGGGGTGGGGACTTGGAACTCAAACTGCTTCAACGTGAACTCTTTTGGATATACAAATTACAAAGTAAAGTTCCCATGGGCATGAATGAGGACGTTAGCCTGGCACCTTTTACACGTGAATCCATCCTGACTTTATTTAGTTCCTCTATTACCCTTTTGACACATTTTTTTCAATCACCGCTCCTCTCTGATATTGCCCAGTTTTGCAATAAAACCTGGTTGATCAGTGATCCAACTTTGGGATTTTTTTGCATTAGCTTTTTTCAGCTCTACCAATG
The DNA here is from genome assembly GCF_040937935.1 of Hyperolius riggenbachi. Classification (NCBI taxonomy): domain Eukaryota; kingdom Metazoa; phylum Chordata; class Amphibia; order Anura; family Hyperoliidae; genus Hyperolius; species Hyperolius riggenbachi. The sequence continues at coordinate 371,053,991 of NC_090651.1, forward strand.
TGTATTCTGAGGCTGGGGTGGCCGCCATCGATACTCTGTTTGGTATGGATCAGTTTGCCTACTGTGATCCCTGTCACCATCATTAACTTGTCCCAGCACGTATGGGCTTTTCTATAAATTCCCCAGCTTTTATGGCTGATATACATGTTTTTAATCTTTTCTTTCTCTTTTATCCTAGATGCACAATGCCTCCATGACCAGACACCGATATTTCTCAAAGACAAGCTGGACACCGCTACCTGTTGCAGCTATACAGTTTATGCCTACTGCTTATATGTCTCCCCTTTGCATGTATTTATGGCTGCAATACCCAATCCTACCATTGGGATAAGGGGCGCAGGCCGTCCATGCTGTGGCTGGCAATTGCTAGCCCTGTATGGCTGGCAGCGTCCATTCCCAGTGCATGGGAATCGAAAGTGACGTAATGGCGCCGCGGCAGGAAGCCGCGTGACGTCATTGACGTCAATGGGCCGGCCCACGGTGTCTGGCATGGCTGCTAAGGGCGCATACCGCTATTTAACTGGCGGTTTTCAGCCGGAATGTTACAGCACTCCTTGAGGACCCTGACCTTACCCTTTGAAAAAGCATTTGACGAAACAGCGCTGTCAGGGTAATTTACTTTGCACATTGACAATCTGTCTTTCCCATAACGCTGCCAGTTGTGTCCTATAGTGGTCTGCCGCTGGGCAGACACCTGCTACTGACATGTATTTGTTCATTCAGGCAGCAGTTAGCTCATATACATTTGATTGTCCCTCTTTTTGATCCCACTTGCTGTAAATGCCTGTATTGTGTATTGTGTATTTTGTTTAACACATTGTGCCACATTTTGGGCTAGTCATTGTTTGTTTGAAAGCCCATTGTTTGTAATCGATGCGCATATTGTTCTTGTGCTTATAATATAACCACAAATTAAGCATTTCAACTGCGTGGTGTGCCAGTTATTTCTTATATAAGGATTTTGTAAGACCTAGTGTTAGGTCTGTTTTACTGACTGAGCACCCTCTTGCGTTTCATATTCACTTGCTACTCTTGATGGTGTGCATACCAATATTTATTTAATGTTTCTACCATCTACCATCATTTTACTGTCTTATGGTCTCTGCTCAATGACACCTTCAGTGAAGTATGCCAGAGCTCAAATCTATGAATTATTATGACCCTTTTCTGCTTCCAGAAGTCATTTACTAACTGGCTGTTATTACTTATCAGTGAGGGGTATGCTGTAGTCTGACCCGGTCCTGACCCGCACAGAAACTGTCACTTGCATGCCTGATGTAACTCTTTTAGGCAGAGAAAGAAGAAAGGGACACAGCCTAGTAATTTGTGTGCTTGGCACTATACATACATATGTCTATATCATCATGCCACATGTCACCTCGGGTATCCTTTAATACGTCCTCAATCCATCTGACAAAACGTAGTACATAGCAACCTAACAGCCATTTTGTGGGCTATGCCCACTTCCCTCGGAGGCAATAACATGTACACATTATTGCCTCTGAGGAGTGGCAGCGGGGCCGGCCAGGAAGAGAGAGCTGCCCAATAGCAGCTCTGGAAACCCTGTAGGAACGCCTCTGATGGGCGAGCTGAACAGTGAATCCCTCTCCCTGTGTTTACCTCCAAGATAGCTACAGATATTGTCGCTAATCTCGGGGGGAGGTGGGGCAGAAAACAGCAGTGTGGGGACATAGGGGCATGTCATGAGACAGAGAACATACCTCTGTGTCCCATCTGCCTCCCCAAGAACCACCTCGAGTTGTCTTTACGGAAAATCTGTAATGAAAAAACCTCCCCTGGGGGGTACTCACCTCGCGTGGGAAGCCTCCGGATCCTATTGAGGCTTCCCTCGCCCTCCTCAGTCCCACGGCAGCGGCGAAAATCCTCCCGGAGCGGCGGCAATGTAAATATTTACATCTCGGGCTGCAGGCGCAGTATCCGCTCTTCCCACGGAGATAGGCGAAAATAGCCGATCTCCGTCGGGCCGCCTGCGCAGTGGAGCTGACGCGACGGAGATCGGCTGTTTGCGCCTATCTCCGTCAGAAGAGCCACAACAGTGCCCCCGCTGGAGCCTGGAAAGGTAACGTGGGACACAGAAGGACGGGAGAAGCCTCAATAGGATCCAGAGGCTTCCCCCTACTGAGGTGAGTACCCCCCAGGGGAACTTTTTTTCAGTACAGGTTTTCTTTAAAGTGGACCCAAATTAAAAATACAGGATTTCGGAAATAAAATCTATTTTCTAAATTATAATAATAAATAGCAGCCTTTTTCAGCTGCATGATGACAAATATAAAATATTTTACATTTATTGGAGAAACCCCTCCCTTCCTTTCAAATTGCCGGGACAAAATCCGGCAAACTGGTGGAGTAGGTGGTGTCCAGCAAAGGAGGAATTGCTAATGGCTGCCCCCTGTATAACCCTGGTTATGAAAAGAGAAGGGTGAAAAGCATGCACTGAAATGCTCATAGGCTTGAAGGAGTGTTTATTTATCTTTCTATGTGTTAGAGTGGTGCAACTAAATATTTTTAATTAAAAAATTTGTTTGGTTTGGGTCCGCTTTAAGCCACTAGTTTTCTCCTAGGACATAGTTTTCCTCTATTGTTTAAAATAAATTTTTAGCACTCTGCAATTGAAAAAAGTACTAAAACGTAGGTTAAAAAAAAAGTACTGTCAATTATTCTGAGTATTTACTTGCTTGCTGGTGGATTGAAAGTTATTTCATAGATAAGGACCTGTATGCAATTAACTTTTTTCTCCTGAGTTTTCTCCTATGATATTTTCCCACCTTATCAAAAAATGCATTTTAACCTCCCTGGCGGCAACCCCGAGGCTACCCCTGCTAGGCCAATTTGCTTAATTCTTTTTTTTGCACCGATCGCCGCCACCTCGCGCTCGATCGCCGCTATCCGTCACGCCGCGCCGCCCCTCACCCCCCAGACCCCGTGCGCTGCCTGGCCAATCAGTGCCAGGCAGCGCTGAGGGGTGGATCGGGACTCCCAATGACGTCACGACGTCGCTGACGTCGGTGACGTCATCCCGCCCCGTCGCCAAGCCCTCCTTCTTTGAAAGGGATTTCCTGATCGGAGATCGCCGAAGGCGATCGAAGCGGGTGGGGGGATGCCGCTGAGCAGCGGCTATCATGTAGCGAGCCCTGGGCTCGCTACATGATTTAAAGAAAAAAAAACTGCTGCGCTGCCTCCTGGCGGAATTTATTAGACCGCCAGGATAGTTAAGCCACCAGTAAGCAATAAAATACTGAAAATAATGTTGACAGTACGTAGAGTGCTAAAAAATTATTTTAAACAGAAGATGAAGAATTATCTCATAGAAGTAAACTTAGGTGAAAAAGTAACTTGCATAAGGGCCTATGGGGGAGAGATAATTCATGAGATAATAAGACTGGAGAGCTAAACCAAAAGTTATGTCATTTAAAGGACTACTGTAGGAGGGTCGGGGGAAAATAAGTTGAACTTACCCGGGGGTTCTAATGGTCCCCTGCAGACATCCTGTGCCCGCGCAGCCACTCACCAATGCTCCGGCCCCACCTCCAGGTCACTTCTGGAATTTCAGACTTTAAAGTTTCCGTGCTCCCGCTGATGCCACCAGGAGTGTATAGCACACGCCCAGTATGGTGATGCCTGCGCAGTACGCTCCTGGTGACATCAGAAGGGGCGAGGACAGGGTAATGCAGGCGTAGTGGTTTTCAGACTTTAAAGTCTGAAATTCCAGAAGTGAACCGGAGGCGGGGCCTGAGCATTGGGGAGTGGCTGCACGAGCACAGGATGTCTGCGGGGGACCATTAGAAGCCCCGGGTAAGTTCAACTCATCTTCCCCCGACCCCCCTACAGTAGTCATTTAAGGAGAGATACATGGCCCATATGCATTTAACTTTTTCTCCTGAGCTTTCTCCTAGGTGATATTTTCAAATGTGTCAATAAGCCATTAGCAAGCAAGAAAATACTCATAATAATTTTGATAGTACCTTTTTTACCTACTTTTTGGTACGTTTTCAACTGCAGAGTGTAGTTGAAAGTTATTTCAAATAGAAGATGAACATTTATCTTTTAGGAGAAAAGTAGAAAAGAAGAAAAAGTGAATTGCATAAGGGCCCTTGTGAGTTAATAAGTAAGGCAAGATAATTGAACAGAAAAGCTTTGTGAACCAGCCCCCATGTGCCCAAAGTACCTCGGCTTCAGCATTGCCCCTTCCAAGGGATCGCTGCCTTGTTAGGGTGGAGCATTGCCCCTTCCATGGATAGCTGCCTTGTTGGGGTGGTGCATTGCCCTTTCCATGGACCGCTGCCTTGTTGAGGCAGAGCATTGCCCCTTCCATGGATCGCTGCCTTGTTGAGGCAGAGCATTGCTCCTTCCATGGATCGCTGCCTTGTTGAGGCAGAGCATTGCCCCTTCCATGGATCGCTGCCTTGTTGGGGTGGAGCATTGCCCTTCCATGGATCGCTGCCTTGTTGAGGCAGAGCATTGCCCCTTCCATGGATCGCTGCCTTGTTGGGGTGGAGCATTGCCCTTCCATGGATCGCTGCCTTGTTGAGGCAGAGCATTGCCCCTTCCATGGATCGCTGCCTTGTTGAGGCAGAGCATTGCTCCTTCCATGGATCATTGCCTTGTTGGGGCAGAGCATTGCCCCTTCCATGGATCGCTGCCTTGTTGAGGCAGAGCATTGCTCCTTCCATGGATCGCTGCCTTGTTGGGGCAGAGCATTGCCCCTTCCATGGATCGCTGCCTTGTTGGGGCAGAGCATTGCCCCTTCCATGGATCGCTGCCTTGTTGGGGCAGAGCATTGCCCCTTCCATGGATCGCTGCCTTGTTGGGGCAGAGCATTGCCCCTTCCATGGATCGCTGCCTTGTTGGGGCAGAGCATTGCCCCTTCCATGGATCGCTGCCTTGTTGGGGCAGAGCATTGCTCCTTCCATGGATCATTGCCTTGTTGGGGCAGAGCATTGCCCCTTCCATGGATCGCTGCCTTGTTGAGGCAGAGCATTGCTCCTTCCATGGATCGCTGCCTTGTTGGGGCAGAGCATTGCCCCTTCCATGGATCACTGCCTTGTTGGGGCAGAGTATTGTCCCTTCCATGGATCGCTGCCTTGTTGGGGCAGAGCATTGCCCCTTCCATGGATCGCTGCCTTGTTGGGGCAGAGCAATGCCCCTTCCATGGATCGCTGCCTTGTTGGGGCAGAGCATTGCCCCTTCCATGGATCGCTGCCTTGTTGAGGCAGAGCATTGCTCCTTCCATGGATCACTGCCTTGTTGGGGCAGAGCATTGCCCCTTCCATGGATCGCTGCCTTGTTGGGGCAGAGCATTGCCCCTTCCATGGATCGCTGCCTTGTTGGGGCAGAGCATTGCCCCTTCCATGGATCGCTGCCTTGTTGGGGCAGAGCATTGCCCCTTCCATGGATCGCTGCCTTGTTGGGGCAGAGCATTGCCCCTTCCATGGATCGCTGCCTTGTTGGGGCAGAGCATTGCTCCTTCCATGGATCATTGCCTTGTTGGGGCAGAGCATTGCCCCTTCCATGGATCGCTGCCTTGTTGAGGCAGAGCATTGCTCCTTCCATGGATCGCTGCCTTGTTGGGGCAGAGCATTGCCCCTTCCATGGATCACTGCCTTGTTGGGGCAGAGTATTGTCCCTTCCATGGATCGCTGCCTTGTTGGGGCAGAGCATTGCCCCTTCCATGGATCGCTGCCTTGTTGGGGCAGAGCAATGCCCCTTCCATGGATCGCTGCCTTGTTGGGGCAGAGCATTGCACCTTCCATGGATCGCTGCCTTGTTGGGGCAGAGCATTGCTCCTTCCATGGATCATTGCCTTGTTGGGGCAGAGCATTGCCCCTTCCATGGATCGCTGCCTTGTTGAGGCAGAGCATTGCTCCTTCCATGGATCGCTGCCTTGTTGGGGCAGAGCATTGCCCCTTCCATGGATCACTGCCTTGTTGGGGCAGAGCATTGTCCCTTCCATGGATCGCTGCCTTGTTGGGGCAGAGCATTGCCCCTTCCATGGATCGCTGCCTTGTTGGGGCAGAGCATTGCCCCTTCCATGGATCGCTGCCTTGTTGGGGTGGAGCATTGCCCCTTCCATGGATCACTGCCTTGTTGTTGAGGAGGGGCTATATAGCTCTGTGAAGCTATGAGATACACCCTGCAGGGCCACCCAAGATGGACAGGTCATAGCAGAGTGTTTAGACAAAACGTGAATCCCTAGAGAAAAAAAATGGCAACCCACTCCAAGATCTTTGCCAAGAAAAGCCCATGGACAGTGTAATAAGTAATAATTACATTAGTAATAATCAATTCTAGGATTAGGCGATATTGGCGATAGAGTATATTAGCCTCTCCTCGAATAAACAATGTATTGTAAACAAACGGAAAATCAAGTATGAGGGTTCAGGGGCTCAGTAAACACAATCATGTATAAAACGTAACATTGAATTATAATTTCATCAATAGTCAGGTAGGACAAACAGGTACCTGTGTGTCCTTCCTGATTAGTGCTGTATGTTTATGTTTCATGTCTGCTAGTAGTAAAAATGAGGACCCTCAGGCTGATTGTGGACCAAACAACGTGAACAAATTACAGGACAAGTAGCCATCATTTCTTGGTCTATTTTTTTAACTTCTCACTTTGCAATGTATTGACTTATTTCCCCCCCCTTTTCGCCAAACTTCCTTTTTTTAACAGAACAGCAACTAAATGGAAGGAAAGCTGATTACACATGTAATAAATAGATCATGATGACACATATCCAGGTCTGGATTATGAGGTTCACCACAAGATATAGTTCAGTCTGGGAGAGGGTGGTGAAATGCTCTACACATGGTCTGTATTAGCCTGGAGCCGCAGTGTATAATATTACTCATGCTATAGTACTAAAACGTTAGATTTTTTCTTAGGAGGGGTCCTCTCTAGAGCACAGGTGTCAAACTCAAAGCCTGTGGGACGAATGTGGCCACCCTCGTCATTCTATACAGTTCTCGAGAGCTTCAAATGTCGAGAGCTTCAAATGTCCATCATTGTAAGCAGAAAATAACAGCACACTGCCTTCCTGTCTGAAGGAGCAGACCACGGGTGATGGTGATAGTGTTAAAACACTGTCACTTTGAGCTGGGTTGCAGCAATAACCCACTGGACCCCCCCACCACCACCACCCACACACACACAAAATTAGCATGGGGCAGGGCCGCCATCATACATTTTTTGGCCCCATACTAGGCAAACCTACTGGGCCGCCCTCACGGCAAATCCCAGACTTTGAAGGCCGCTTTTCACATGCTCCCATGGCTGGGAGTGTTTACATAGGATTGAACAGTACACCCGCCCGCACCACCATCGCGGCCAATCGGAGCCGCTGCTGTGACAGACAGCATTTGGGCCAATTAGAGAGCTAGGATACTACACATCTCCTACTAGCGCCTCTGAATGGGGCATAGCTTACGGTACGAGGGAGATTTAACAGCTGCCTGCTATTATTCAATTTTAAACTGCGCTGCAGCGCTACGGGGGGGGGGGGGGGGGGAAGAGAGATTTAACTGCAGCAAGTATACAATACATGAGTTTTTCTGGGGGGGGGGGGGGGGGGTTGAGCAAGGAGGAATAGATCTGCTCCGGCCACCATTTTCCTGTAACCAGGAATAGAGGAGCAGGGGAGGGGAAGGCAAAGGAGGTGGCAGAGGCTCTTCCGTCCATCGCCATTTGCAGACTGTTGCTGCATGTGGCTGGACGTGTGAGAGGAGCTCTCACATTGTGTATCATAAATACTAATCCCAAAAGCTTTTATAAAAGCTATTATTAGGAGAAGGAGTGGTGTTGGTAGTGAGGTGTATAGCAGGGCCGGGCCGAGGCATAGGCTGGAGAGGCTCCAGCCTCAGGGCGCAGTGTAGGAGGGGGCGCACAATTCATTCAGCTGTCATTCCTAATTGTGTATGAAGCAGAAAGAAATAAGAAAAGGGGATACATAGCAGTGACTGCAAGCCAGATAACTAGATATAAAGGTGTTGGGGAGGTTGTGGGCCCTGTGGCCCTCTTAGTCTAATAGCAATCAGTGTGTGACGGCTGGGGTGGCAGGGATGGAGGGGCGCACTTTGGTGTCTCAGCCTTGGGTGCTGGAGGACCTTATCCCAGCTCTGGTGCATAGGTAGAAGGCTGGTGGTGGTGGTGGAAAAAAAATGTTCTTTTTTTTTCGCTCTTTTTCCTTGCTGAGGCCCAGGAGTATTGTGTGTGCTGTTAACAGTGCAAGCAGGCAACAGTGCAAGCAGGCGACCGTACTGCCACTTCTGCCCAGCGCATCTCCCCAGACTTGGGAAGGAAAAAAAACGTGTACAATGTGTTCTTTTTTCATCTGTTTCCTTGCTGAGGCCCATAGATTTTGATTGTGTGTGCTGTTATACTGCGTGACTAGTGCAAGGCAATCGTACTGTCACTCCTGCCCAGCGCCTCTCCACAAACGTGAAAACGCCTCTGCAGATATACGCTTGTACGCTGTCACCTGACACCAGATTTTACCAACATTGCTGCAAATATGCAACAACAGATTTCGCATGAACTTTTTTAAAAATGAAGTATGGACAAAGTCTTTGCTTATCGCATTTGTTAACCAGGGACTACCTGTATTTCGCTAGTATTTGGCTTATGCGGGAGATGTGTAGTATCCTAGCTCTCTGATTGGCCCAAATGCTGTCTGTCACAGCAGCGGTGCCGATTGGCCACGATGGTGGTGTGGGCGGGTGTATGCGCTGCTGTGACAGTCAGCATTTGGGCCAATCTGAGAGCTAGGCTACTACACATCTCCCGCACGAGCGCCTGTGAATGGGGCATAGCTTACGCTATGGGGGAGATTTAACAGCTGCTTGCTATTATTCAATTCTAAACTGCGCTGCAGCGGTTCTCCGCCATTTTGCCCGCGGCCCCTGGGGGACCCCCTGACAGGTACTGATGTACCCCCAGGGGTCTGTGGACCCCAGGTTGAGAACCACTGCTCTAGGATATAAAGACAATTTCTTGTGGAAATGCTTTTCAAGTGATTGAATTACAGCCTAGTAACTATAGGCACACGGTTTTCTGTCTGTGACACACAAGCTGCACCATCCGTATGCTTATGCCAATTTCCCCATTCCACACACTGTTCAAGGTGTTTGCAGGACACAAGCTTAAAGGGAACCTGAGACGAAGCATCTTCATGTATTTTACCATATATATCAGTGGGAACATTAGAGAAAACACCTATCCTGCTCTCTGTTTCATCATTCACTGCTCACCCTGCTTGTTATCAGCCCTGATAAAATCCTTAAATGAGCTTTTAGTCTGGCTTTGTTTAGGAACCTTTATAGCCGAGTCTGTCTTCTCTGATGTCTTTTCAAGCCCAAGCCTGCCCCCTTGTGGCTCTGCTCAGGAATCATTATAGCTGAGTCATAGCAAAGCCATACTGAATACTCAGTCAGGGATTTTATCAGGGCTGATATAACAAGCAGGCTGAGCAGTGAAAGATGAAACAGAGAGCATGGTAGGTGTTTCTCTAATGTTCCCACTGATCTATATGGTAAAATACATGAGGATGCTTCATCTCTGGTTCACTTTAACAATGTCTATTGAATGGCGGCTGGCTAGGTGTTATGTTTAAATGTCATTGCAGGCAGATTTCATTGGAGATGCGGACATTTAGGGCCTGTACAAACTGCTGCAGTTTTAAAATCGCATGAGATTTTTAAATAGCAAAGCCTTGATAAAACTAGAACAATTTTCATGATTTTTCAAAAGACCTTGTGATGAAAAAACGCATGCGATTTTAAAAGCGCAAGCGCAGCAGTGTGTACAGTCCCTTACTCTTTACATAGTAGGGGAATGCCCAGATGCTCTCCCCAAATGAATTACAATGACACGCAGCAGATACTGGGCTGAATTCACTAACCGCCGGTGAGAACTCAGTTACCACGTCTTAAGGCTTTGCAGGTGCAAAGTTTATGCCGTTCGCATGCTAAGTTTTAGCGCACTTTGCACGTGATAACTACGGCACTTCGTGGGTTAACCTATTAGAATGCATGCTTAGCGCGCCCGTGCAAAGCTGGTTTGCACGCAATGTAATGCGTGCAAAACTTTACACGCGTAAACTAATGCCTTTACGTGAAGTCAATAGTTTACGCGCGTAAAGCTTTAGGCGCGTAAACTATTGACTTCACGCAAAGACATTAGTTTACGCGTGTAAAGTTTTGCGCGCATTACATCACGTGCAAAGCAGCTTTGCACGGGCGCACTAAGTTTTAGCACGCTTTTGTGAATCAAGCCCATAAGGTGTAACCAAAGTGGATTCCACATGAGGTCACACAAGATGGCTTCCATGTCCTGTATACCATCACACTCCGTATATCCTTACAGACTGTTTCTCTGACCCAAGTCGGGTCAGAAAGCTCAGAGAAGCTCTTTTGCATAGATAACAAGTGAAGTTTCTTACCTCTTCCTGTACTGGTAGGGCTGGAGCTATCGTTAAGGAAAGGGAGGCATTTGCCCCCGGGCCCCAGATTCTGCTGGCCACTAAGCATTTTCCATTTTGTCCCATTAAAAATTCTAATTGTCCTGTTACTGGGCACTGTGGCCACGTCGTATGTGTGGTGCGATGGTGGTAAAGGTGGGGACCATGAAGTGGCAGCTCAGCAGTCAGGGGAGAGAGGCAAGGGTAAATACTTTTTCTGCTTCTGTCGGCATCATGGTTACCATGGTTCCCTTCCTGATTGGTGGTAGACCACAGCGGCACTCACCATGACATGCTTGCATCATGTTGGGGAGAGAGTAGGGATGGTCGGAATGCCAATTTCTGATTCCGCGGTAAATCCGCGTTCCGTCATTGCCAATTACCGATTCCGCTTTCCGTTACCAATTTCCGCATTCCAATGCAGAATTTTCGCCGGAAATCACGGAAATTCCGCCCGACTTTAACATTAATTTTCGCAAAAACTGTAAGGTCTTTTTGAAAACTTTTTTTGCATCTTGTTCAGAAGATTCTGTTTAATAAACCCTAAACATTTGGTGGTTCTAGGTCTTACGGGGGCTTTGCTATTAACCACTAAAGTCGGCGGACTTTTATTGTAATGTAAAATGCAGAAAATAGGCAGATGCAGATTTTCTGCATTTTACATTACAGTAAAAATTAGCCAACTTTAGCAGTTAATAGCAAAGACCCCTTAAGTCCTAAAAACACCAAATCTTCAGGGTTTATTAGACTGAATCTTGTGAACAAGATGCAAAAAAAAAGTTTACAAAAAGACCTTATAGTTTGAGAAAATCGATGTTAAAGTCGGGTGGAATTTCCTCGATTTCCGGCGGAAATTTTCGCGATTTCCGGCGGAAATCCCCCTACCGCACTTGCATTACCGATTTCCGCATTCCGATGCGTAAATACAATTTCCGATCGGAATTTCGGAAATTGCATTTCCGTGGAATCCGAATGAGCATCCCTAGGAGAGAGCCACTGCGGTCCAGCAGACAGGAAGGGAACCATGGTAACCATGATGCCGACGACAGCAGGTAAATTTTATTGGGGGGGGGGGGAAGGGGCACCTCTGGCCATTTTTTCACTAACCTGTGGTGTTCCCTGCCCTCATGGCACCCCCCCATGAAAATAATTGTAATGCGGCAGCGTTTCACTAGAAAATAATTTTAATGCGGCAGCGTTTCACCAGAAAATACATGTAAGAAAGAAAATACATGTAAGAAAGAAGGCACACAGGGGGACATAGTGAGGCACAGGGAGACAGGAGGCACAAGGGTCAGAAGGAGGCACGCAGGGGGACAGAATGTGGCACACGGTGGACAGAATGAAGCACACAGGGGGACAGAATGAGGCACAATGGGGGGCAGAATGAGACACAAAGGAGGACAGAAGGAGGCACCGGAGGCCAGAAGGAGGCACACAGGGGGACTGAAGGAGGCACAAATTGGGGCAGGAGGTGGCACAATGGGGACAGATTGAGGCACAAAGGGGGACAAAAGGAGGCACACAGGGGACAGGAGGCACAATGGGCACAGAAAAAAGCACAAAGGGGGCAGAAGGTGGCACAGGGAGACAGTAGGAGGCACAAAGGGGGAAATAAGTATGCACTAAGGGGGACAGAAGGAGGCACAAAAGGGGGACAGAAGACAGCAGAGGGGGATGTAAGGAGGCACGGGGAGACAGAAGGAGGCAGAGGGGGACAGAAAGAGCCACAGGGAGACAGAAGAAAGCACAAAGGGGCACAGAAGGAGGCACAGGAGGACAGAGGAAGGCACAGGGAACAGAGGTGGCACAGGGGGACTGATGAGGCACATGGAGACAGAAGGAGGTACAAAGGGAGACAGAAGGAGGTGCAGGAGGACAAAAGGAGGCATAGTGGGACTGAAGGCGTACAGGGTGCAGAGGTAGCACACGGGACAAAAAAGGCAAAGGGGACATAAGGAGGCACAGGGGGACAGAAAGGGGCACAGAAGGAGGCAGAGGTGGCACAGGGGGACTGAAGGAGGCACATGGAGACAGAAGGAGGCATAAAGGGAGACAGATGGATGAACAGGGGGTCAGACATGGCACAAGGGACTGAAGGGGGCACAAAGGGGGGAAAGGAGGATGCACAAGAGACAGAGGTGGCAGCTGCCTGCAACTTACACTAAGTAGATGCAGCAAAAGCAAATAATAGAATGCCCACGGGGCAGGGCTTAGTCTGGGGCGGGGCTTAAGCCAGCAATATGGTGCCCCCATAGGAGGAGTGCAGCCGCTCGTGGGATCAGGGGGCAGACTTTTCTGGGTGGGTGTAGAGGGTCCCCAATTTACCATTGCCCCAGTGCCCCCATGCCACTTAAACCGGCCTTGTGTACTGGAAACAATATGAGACTTTTTCCTTTGCTACTTATGTTCTGTTACTTAGCTGCACTACACATACAATTCCTTATATCATAAGTTTATTTTCACATCAGATTGGCCTTAATTCACTAAGCTTTATCAAACACTTTACCAAACGTTTGATAATTTTCCTCATGGGTAAAATCTCATTTTGAATTCACTAAGGTGTTATAGATTTATTGAACGTTTTATCGATAAAAAATGTGATAAATATATAACACCTTAGTGGATTCAAAATGAGATTTTACCCATGGGGTAAATTATGAAACGTTCGGTAAAGTGTTTGATAAAGCTTAGTGAATTGAGGCCATTCCCTTGAGTCACCTGATACACCTGATCCGGGTTGGGTACAAATTTGTCATTTTTGTTTCTGGACTATTTCCAAAGAGGCATGAATAGCTCATTATAGTCCCTGCTCTATCCTGTGCAACTGTACAGTAGTAAGACTATACAGTGCTTTCATTATTTAACGCCTTCACGGCCAGGCAATAGTAAATGAAAGCAGACCTGATCTCAGAACTTTCTACCTGCTCCAAAATATACACAACCAACAGTATAATTTAGGTTTAGATTGTGAGCTCTTACAGCGGGATTGTCACCATAAAAATCAAATTTCAACAGCAACTGGTCTGAGTGTATTACGTGATAAAGATTTCGCAACTGGATACATTTTTTTGAATGAGCAGTCAGAAGTCTAAAACACCGACAGCTGTGTTTTCCCGCACAGATTCTCTTTACCGACAACAGGTTTATGAATGATAGCCATTGTGTGTTGGGGTTAGGAAAAGTGGATGGAGCCAACACAAGCCAAATACATACCCGGGCAACGCCGGGTCATCAGCTAGTCTATAATATAGTCCTCCTCTTCCATTTATTTCCCTGCCTAGCTGAAACCTGATCCCCTGCTCACTTGTGTTTACAAGCAAGGCTGAGGCGACTCAATGATTGGAGGAGAAAAGAAAAAAAGTAAAGGGCAGAAATGACATCAGGATTTAGCCTAAACTGTGGGTAAAAGACATGGCCCCCACCAGGAACAGAATTATCTTCATTTACTATATAATATTCACTGAAAGCTTGAAAGCTTTCTTCAGACTTTATTCCTGCTGACTGACAATGTTAGAACATACAATCAGAAGGAAGTAGAGAGATTTTTTTTTTTTTTGCAAATATAAGTGTCATCCAAACACAAACAAACACAGAACATTTATATCACGCTTTTCTCCTGGCGGACTCAAAGCGCCAGAGCTGCAGCCACTAGGGCGCGCTCTATAGGCAGTGGCAGTGTTAGGGAGACTTGCCTAAGGTCTCCTACTGAATAAGTACTGGCTTACTGAACAGGCAGAGCCGAGATTCGAACCCTGGTCTCCCATGTCAGAGGCAGAGCCCTTAACCATTACACCATCCAGCCACTGTCGCGCGCTGACGTCATCGGACGTCCGCCGGGCTGTACTGCGCATGCGCAGAACTACTGCGCCTGCGCAGTACAGCCCGGCGGACGTCCGATGACGTCAGCGCGCCGGCGTGAGACGCAGAAGTGCCAGGAAATGGAGCGCAGAAGAGCCTGACCTGGCAGCCGGCCTGGCCGGGTCGGGCACCGGAGACCACCGGGAGCCTGCGGAGCGGCGGCGAGGGCACCTCCTGCCTGCCACGGGCTGGAGGAAGCCCCAGGTAAGTGGAAATTTATTTTTATTTTTTTAATCCCCTCCCTGAACCTTCCCTTTAACATCATGTCGACTCTGACATTGAGGCTGAGAGTTTTTACAAACCCCATCCTGTTCAGGGTACGCTGCTGGACCCTGAAAACAGTTAAATGTATGTTACTGAGGAGGGGGCACTCAGGGGTACACAGTGATTCCCGGGAGAAGGGGGGGGGGCAGTGCCCCAGAAAGAATGCCCCAGTGTAGTGACGCCACTGACCCTCGGATTGAAAGGAGGAGTGAACTGGAGTGTGAGACATGGCAGGTCTGGACACTTTTTGTTACAGTTATCTCTTCCCTCGGCTGAAGGGGCGGATGGGCAGAAAGAATGGTGATAATCACCCTGAGGTATTTACTATTCGATTTTACTGTATATTTCCTTTCTTCTCAACTTTGTTGTTATAGTTGTCATGTTATACCTTTTATGATGTACAATGTGCAACAGTAAAGATATATGACAGTATTATAACTGCAAAATGTATTCTATTCAATCAACTGTTTTGTACTTTGTTTTCTCACACTGGCCCATATGCAATTCACCTTTTCACC
This sequence comes from Hyperolius riggenbachi, assembly GCF_040937935.1. Classification (NCBI taxonomy): domain Eukaryota; kingdom Metazoa; phylum Chordata; class Amphibia; order Anura; family Hyperoliidae; genus Hyperolius; species Hyperolius riggenbachi. Next base: position 371,069,106 of record NC_090651.1, read on the forward strand.
TGAGTTTACTCTTTGGTGAAATTTTCAAACTTGTCAATAAAATGCCTTCTAAACCATCAGCAAGCAAGAAAATACTCCAAATAAATTTGATAGTACTTTTTCACCAACTCTTGGGTATTTTTTAATTTGTAAAATGCTGAAATGTTAGTTTAAAGGGATACTGTAGGGTGCTCGGGGAAAAATGAGTTGAACTTACCCAGGGCTTCTAATGGTCCCCCGCACACATCCTGTGACCGTGCAGCCGCTCACCGATGCTCCGGCCCGCCTCCGGTTCACTTCTGGAATTTCCGACTTTAAAGTCTGAAAACCACTGCGCCTGCGCTGCCGTGTCCTCGCTCCCGCTGTTGTCACCAGGAGCATACTGCACAGGCACAGACCATACTGGGCCTGCGCAGGACGCTTCTGGTGATATCAGCAGGGAGCGAGGACACGGCAACGCAGGCACAGTGGTTTTCAGACTTTAAAGTCGGAAATTCCAGAAGTGAACCGGAGGCGGGGCCGGAGCATCGGTGAGCGGCTGCACGGGCACAGGATGTCTGCGGGGGACCATTAGAAGCCCTGGGTAAGTTCAACTCATTTTCCCCCGACCCCCTACAGTATTCCTTTAACGACCAGCTAACGCCGATAGGCGGCGCCTGGTCGTTAGTGGTATAGCATGGAAACGGCCGCTCGTACGAGCGGCCTTTCCATGCCAGTTCACGGAGGGTGCCTCCGTGAACAGTGTGTGATCCGCCGATCGCGGCTCGCACACGTAATGTAAACACGCGGGGAATAAATCCCTGCTGTTTACATCATACGGCGCTGCTGCAGATCGGTGATCCCCGGCCTCTGATTGGCCATGGGATCGCCGGCATATGATAGGCTGAAGCCTATCCCACAATGCGCAGGACGGATATCCATCCTGCGCCACCTAGGGAAAGGAAGGGAGGGAGGTAAGCGGAGGGAGGGCGGAAAACGCTGCGCAGGGGGGCTTTAAGGAGCCCCCCCCGCTACTCACTAATGGCTGGCGGCGATCAGACCACCCCCAGCAGGACATCCCCCTAGTGGGGAAAAAAGGGGGGGAAGTCTGATCGCCCGGCCACAATCCTGATCGGTGCTGCGGGCTGTAGAGCCCACGCAGCATCGATCATTATAAACTACCATGGTCCTTAAGTGGTTAAAAGAGAAGACTGCTAACAGAGGAGCCTGTGGGGAACTCGGGAACAGTGAGGACAGAAAGAAGGCTCTATAGGACACAAAAGCCTTTCTTCTCCTTAGTTGAGTTTGTGTTTTTTATTTGTATGTTCACCTCAGGCTCTCTTTAAAGGAGAACTTTAGCTAGTAAAGTTCCATACTGAAAAAACACTGGTGGAGGCGCCCTTGATGAATGATAACTACTTACACTGACCATACGTCCCATTTTACCTGGGACACGTCCCAGGTTCAGGGTCCCCTGTCCCAGGCTGCAATGTGTCCCAGGTTATGTCCCACTTTTGGCCGCTGGGTGTCCCAGGCGTGAGACTCTGTGGCCGCATGAGGTAATGTTTGCCTCATTTACCGTTTGCTGAGTCGGAGTAATCGTTTTTTGCTGCATTTCATGGGTCAGAGATAAAGCTAGTTGCATTTCATGAGTCAGAGGTAACTGTAGTTGCATTTCATGAGTCAGAGGTTGCTGCAGTTATTATTTGATGGCCATAGAGACTGCATTCTCTTTTGGGGTTATTGTTGCAGCATTTGGCATTTTGAGTGCTCAAAATTATTAAATGGCATGCTAATACTATGTATTTATATAGCACTGGCATCTAAGGCAGCACTTTACAGAGAATGTAGTCATGTCCTTGGCAGTGCTAACAATCTAATCCCGGCCATAGCCAAAGTGTAATGTCCCGCCATATCATTATTATGTATCACTTGCATCTTCTACAGTACTTTACAGAGTACACAGTCATGTCATGGACTGACATCTAAGATGCAAATCTCCCATTTCACCACATCATTGTGGGAACACTGCTGTCTTATGTGTTTGGGGAACATTGCCTATCTGTGTTTTGGGAGGAAACTCTAGCCCACTGCTTCAGAGTTACAATACAGTTCGTTCCACCCACACCATGTCATGGACACACCCATTTTTTGATGCAGCCCGCTTCCCGCGCCGCACTAGCACCCCCCTCCGTCCCAGGTTGAGCCAAGAAAAATCTGGTCACTATATAACTACTGTATATGCTGGCGTATAGATGAGAAGTGTATGGGCTTGATTCACAAAACAGTAATAACTGAGTTATCCCGCCTAAAAGCTTTGCACGTGTAAGCCATTTTGCGCATGTTGCGCCGTACGCCCGATAAGTCCGCTTTGCATGTGAAAACTACAGCACTTTGTGTGCTAACCTTTTAGAGTGTATGCTTAGCACGCCCGTGCTAAACTGGTTTGCACGCAATGTAATGCGCACAAAACTTTACGCGCGAAAACTATTGACTTCATGCAAAGTCATTCGTTTGCGCACGTAAAGCTTTACGCGCATGATATCATGTGCAAAGCAGCTTTGCACGGGCTTGTTAAGTGTTAGCACTCTTTTATGAATCAAGCCCTATGTCTTACCATCAGGGCAGGTTCTAGACTTGTGAGATGCCCTCCCAGTACAATAACTCCCCAAAATGGGTAGCCTGGAGTGGGTAGCAGGCTGGAAGAGGGGCAGTGGGCACAGCGGTGGGGAGAAGGGTCGGACCCCCCCTTCCTCAACTGGATACCCCCGGTCTGTGCTCCCCCTCCAGCTATTAAGCGCAGCAGCAGCGTAGCATAATCAGGCAGTGGGCGGAGACGACTAACCTCTTTCGCGTTCCAGCGTGCGCTCCACACTCGTCACTTCCTGCAATGCCGCTCACTTTCAGTACACTGGGCGGCATTGCAGGAAGTGATGAGAGGGGTCCATCCCTGCCTGCTACCCCATCCAGCTCGGCGCCCCCACCCCCCCTCCACGGCCAGGTGGGACCCCCTTCCCCCCCGACTTTGCCGCCTGAGGAACCCGCCTCACTCTGCCTCATGGGCGGCCCGGTGCTGCTTACCTTCTCAAAAGAACAGACCAAGTATAATAGAAGAAATATTTATTCATGCACGTTAAAGAGGAACTGCCGTGAAAATAAATAAATTAAAAAAATAGCTTATGTTTTTACAATATTCGTTGACAAATTATTTAGTCAGTGTATGCCCATTGTCATATCTTTCCTCTCCCTGATTTACATTCTGAAATGTATTACTGGTGGTGACATCTGTAGTTCTGCCAGGTGATCTCTGCAGAATGTTCGTTTACTGAGAGTTCCATGCACAGAGGGAGACGCTGCTTGCTTGGCAGTTGGAAAAATACATGATTTCCCACAATGCAACAAGGTTCACAGGCAGCAAACTGTCAGAACCATGGTCATGACATCACACGGTGGGAGGGGTTTCTCCACAATATCAGCCATACAGAACCCCCGATGAGCTATTTGAGAAAAGTAAAGATTTCTCGTGGTAAAGAGGGTATCAGCTACTGATTAAAATTAAGTACAAACCTGGGTTAAAGTTCCTCTTTAAGACAACGCATTTCACGGGTCCTTGCCCGCTTCCTCAGGTCAATACAAGTGCCTAAAATGTAACTATCTCGAGCACAAGTACCTCAGATCTTTTTTTTTAAACCTCTAAATTATCCAAGGAGGGCAACCAACCAGCAACTGCAGCAAAAGACCTGGGGCACTGAGCCGGGATGGTTTAATTTTCCCGCAGGCTCTGACGGTGGTTGCAGGTTCTGCAACCCACCCTTGTGAATATATACACATACACATATCTCATATACCAACCTATCCAGCGTTACTGCACCATTGGCCTCCTGGTTTCTCTCACCTTACAGATACTCGGAGATTATGTGATGAGCAAAAATGCAGATGTACTTTTCGCATTCATTTTAATGAAAATATTGTTGAATTCGACTGTCGAGAGAAAATGCAATCAAATTTTTTTTTTTGTAATAAGTTTGTAATTTTTTTTTAGCCTTTTTGGCAAATTTGCATGCTAAAGTAAAAAACAATTTTGCACTTTTCGCAATGGTAAAAATAACAATGTTTTGCATTATTTGCAAATTTGTTTCCATTGGCCACTTTTGCAAAAATACAATGGGCTTGATTCACAAAGCGGTGCTAACCTACTTAGCACGTCTAAAGTCTTTAGACGCGCTAACCAGGGTGCTAAGTAGGTTAGCACCGGATTTCTGAATCAGATCGCGCGCTAACTTTGCGCGCACAAAGTTTTATGCGCGCAAAGTTTTACGCGCGCTAAGTCCCATAGGCTTTAATGGGCACTTCACGCGGAGCGCCCTGCGCTCTGTGCAGTACGCGCGTAAAGTTTTATGCACATAAAGTTTTGCGCGCGTAAAGTTTTATGCGCGAAAAGCTTGTTTAGACGTGCTAAGGGGGTTTTCACAGGGGTGCTAACAGTTAGCACCGCTTTGTGAATCAAGCCCAATGTGTTTTCGTGAATATTTTCTCAAAATTGAAAATAGCATTTTCGATGCAAAAATGACTTTGGCAAAAATGTGCAAGCAACACTGGTAACCATTAATAATCGAAAATTCTAAGTAAAGTTTCAAGCAGTAAAATATCACTCTGGGTCCATCCACACTTTGGCCATTGTGTCACATTGCATGTCTCGCATCCAGATGCAGAAGCAATGATAGTCATATGGGGCTATCACCTTGATGTAGCACTATGCATTAACCTCCTTGGCTGTAACCCCGAGCTACAGTCGGGGCAAAAAACCACAGCTCAAAGCGCTAACCCCGACCTACACTCGGGATAGCCACCAGAGGTTCTATCCAGAACAATGTGCACAGTGGGCATTTTAACTCTCCTCCCGGGGGATCCCGACGTCAGCCGCCATTCTTCTTCCGCTCCTCTGAGGCTCTGCTTACACTGGTGAGATCGCCGTCTGTCGTCATGATGACAGCTGGCAATATCACTATAGGGTTACAGTGTCACCTGGAGGATGGAGGGAAAACTGCAGCGCTGGTGCCAAGGGAGGTGAGTAAGTGCTGAGGCTGCTGCAAACTCTCTCGTGGCATGATTTCTTTCATGCTTTTAGGATCTAAAAGCACATGTAAAAAATGTACCGCTTTTAGACACTAAAATCAGGAGGAATCATACCACTAGGGAGGGTAACAGTACAATGTGCACATTTACAAGAGAAGTGAGGCATGACTGAATCATGCTGTATGCCTCAATGTATCGTCACTCACCGCACCCTCACGGTGCAATGCAACCTTTCAGCACTGTTGGGGTGTGATTGAAGAATAACCTCCCTCCCCTTCCCGATGGAATCAGCACAGTGTGAAGCCTAAGTTATTAATAGACCAATTTATGAATAAACAAAAAATACAGTTTAAATGTAGTTTAATTTGCCCTGCGCCTCCCGCCGCCTGCCACTCCTGTGGTCAGATTTGCCACGCATAATCTAATCTTACATGCTTTCTTTGAGTAAGCAGGGTACTTTTTGTTGTAGAAAAGAGCTGTCAATTTCCTCATTTTGTTTTATTGGTGACTCAGACCTTCAACAACAAAGCTTGAACAGTCAAGAATGAAGGAGGAGAGACAAGAAAAGGAGGGAAAAAAAAAAATGCAGATAGGAATGGAAGAGAAGAGAAATAGATTGATAAAGATAGAGATAGATCCAAATCCTCCGTCTAACCACCCAAAGCTAGTCAGTGCTTAGATATGGGATCCAAGGGTGCCATATTCTGACATAAAGGACCAAAGAGGGAAAAAGCAAAAATGTCTGGCACTGTAGTTTAATGCAAAAGCAGCAGGTGTACATGCATATCAGTGAATGGTACATATAAACATCGTGCACGATTGGCCTCCAAAGAAGCAAGGCTCACCCCATTGTGAAACGGTCGTAAGGCCGTGCACCCACTGGCGCCCACAGTTCCTTCCCACTCCAACCAGAGCACGATAAGTACCACCAGTTTTGGACATGTTTATATGTACCATTCATTCACTGATGTGCATGTACACCTGCTGCTTTTGCATTAAACTACAGTGCCAGACATTTTTGCTTTTTCCCTCTTTGTGACTGATGCAATGTTTTGACTATTTGTCGTGAGCACGTAGTTTTTGATTGGAGTTGCTTATCACAGCCTCAGCCACCACATCCACAGTTCACTGAGTGCCTGCCTACTTCTCTTCAAGTTTGCTTTTGACATAAAGGGCCTGATAATCAGTAGAGATGGCCCGAACCGTTCGCCGGGCGAATCTCTTATGTGTCCTGTACTACTCCGGGTCGCTGTGACCCGGAGTAGTATGTCTGCGCTGGCCCGGCGGTACGCGTCCTAGATCGCGCTCCTGTTGCCGGACACTCTCTGTGCATGAGCGTGACGTCACTCATGACGTCATGCACATGCGCAGAAAGTGCCCAGCAACAGGAGCGCATTCTAGGACGTGCACCGCCGGGCCAGCGCAGACGTACTACTCCGTATCATAGCGACCCGGAAGTAGTAAATGGCACATAGAGACAGAGATGTTCGCCGGCGAACGTTTCGGGAACCGTTCGCGACATCTCTAATGATCAGTTTATACACTCACCATTCATTTATCACAAAGATAGTTGGAATGGATTTTAAATAGTTACTACCATGAAAAGGCTCAGTATATTACATATAAACACAATATATATAGGGGTTGGACAAAATAATGGAAACACCTTGAAAATCAACAAAATATATTTTAATATGGTGTAGGTCCACCTTTTTCGGTAATTACAGCCTCAATTCTCCGAGATATTGATTCATACAAATTGTGAATTGTTTCCAAAGGAATTTTAGCCCATTCTTCAGATAAAACACCCTCCAGTTCTTTTAGAGACGATGGCGGCAAAAATTGTCTTATTACTTGAATCTCTAATAATGACCTATTAAATAAAGCTTGCATAATTTAACTCTATCAGTTAGCCATTAAAAGGTATTATTTTTTACAAAACCTTGCTTTTTTTACATATATAATATGTTTGGCTAACATGGTACAGAAACTTTTTTGCTACTAATAACGACCATAAATGCTCAATAATGTTGAGGTCTGGGGATGGCCAGATGAGATGCTCAACTTCATTACAATGTTCCTCGTGCCATTCTTGAATAATTCTAGCTGTATGGATTGGGGCATTATTATCTTGATCTTGAAAGATGGCATTCCCCTCCGGAAACAGTTCTTGAACCATAGGATGAACTTGGTCGCCCAAAATTCCTAAATAGTCTCCACTCTTTCCAAGAAATAGCACCTTAGATCATCACAGAACCATATTTTACGGTTGGGAGAAGGCAGTCTGGATGAAATGCTTCTTTTGGCTGTCTCCAAACGTACACTCGGCCGGAGGTCGGAAATAAGGTAAACGATGATATGTCAGAGAAAAATCACATTTTTCCACTGCTCGAGAGACCAATTCTGGTGGTTTCTACACCACTCTAAACGCTTTGAAACATTTGTCTTTGAGAGCAGAGGTTTTCTAATTGCAGTTCTTCCATGAAATCCAGATTAGTGCAGCTCCCGACGAACATTTTTTGTGGAAACTGGGTTCTGTAGGTGTTCATTCAGCTCTGCAGTGATTTTAGGAGCCGTGGTCCTGCGAGCTTTTCTAACAATTCGATTTAGAGTCTGACGGTCTCTCTCAGACAGACTTTTGGCCACAACTGTGCTTTGCTGAGGACGTTTTTCCTTCTCTTTCAAGGTAGTCTTTACTTTTGAGACAGTACCTCTTGAAATGCCAAACATTCGGACAGTTTCTGTTACAGTAGCGCCTGCCATACGAGCACCAACAATTTGGCCTCTTTGAAAGTCTGAGAGTTCTGTCATTTTTATAAATTATAACCAACTTTTTTTTTAAAATATCTGTAAAAAACAATTATTTTATTTAAACATATCAAATAAAAAAAAATAACAAACAAAAAAGATTTAACATATGTCAAGTTTTGATTGCTTCAAACATGTTCAAAGATTTTGATGCCAAAATGTTAGGTGTTTCCATTATTTTGTCCAACCCCTTTATTTATGTAATTAAAACTGAAGCAGAACCAAACAGAAGATCATAGCAAAAAGCTATGGATTCCTTTTCTACCAGGAAATCATTGACATGAAAGAGGACTGATGTACAACTAAACATATGAAACTCCAAACTGTAATTACTGCTGCTACATGCAAAAATTGGCATAGGAAGGAGTGGACTTTGACCCCATTGCTGTTCCCAACATCTGAATGCTTTGCCTTTCACTTAGTGTGTAAATGTTATGTAACAAATTAAATTCTGTTTGCTTCATATGGCCATTATGAGAAATGCCCATTTCAGCATCAACAACTTTAATTGTCAAATTGATTTAATTGGTGAGGATTGCAATTTAACATTTCTCCACATAATCTATATAATGTTAGTAAAATTGTAGTTTCAGACAGGGTTAGTAAAAAAAATGTTAAGGTTGGTACACACAATGCCATTTCCAGTCAGACTGAGGGGTTGAATCAATCATTTCCAGCAAGTCCAATCTGCTCCCAAATGAGAATGGGATCAATTTTCTTGAGATCATAGGCGGCGTTCTTCCTCCTTTAAACATGGCGAATTGAGTTGATACCAAAATGGTCAATTTTGGCCACATCTGACCAATTTCACCCAGTTCTCCTCTAGATAATGCAGATGTAAATTTGCAAACTGCAGACGGGCCTGGGAAATATACTGTCTTAAGCAAAGGGACCTTGTGGGCTCTGCAAAATGTTATTCCTTCACAACACAACTATTGTGTTACCAACTGTTTCTTGGTGACAATGGCCACGAGGTGAGTTCTTGCATGGAGCCCCAGACTGGGGAATATTAACTATTATTTTGTGTTTTTTCCATTTGTGATTGATCATACCAATCGTTGTCACTTTCTCACCAAGCTTCTTGGGGATAGTATTGAAGCCCAGCCCAGCCTTGTGCAGGTCTATAAGGTTGTCCGGGACATCCTTGGACAGCTCTTTGGTTTTTTACCATGGTGGCTTGTTTTGAATCTGATTGATTGATTGCTTCTGTGGACAGGTGTCTTTTATACAGGTCCTGTAACAAGTTGGGATTAGGAGAACTCCCTTACAGACGGTATACCTAATATCAGCTTGTTGCCTGCATACAGTGTTGACAACTCAGCTATCTACCTGTAATATTGCTGGTAGATAGGGGGTTGAACACTTATTTCACTCATTACAATGCACGTCAAGCTCTGAGGGTTATTTTGTTGGTATTCTGTCACTCACAGTTACAATAAACCTACCATTACAATTATAAAGTGGTTATTTCTTGGTCAGATGAACAAAATCAGCAGAGGATCAAATACTTATTTCCTTCACTGTATATTTAAAGGACCTCTGTCACGAAAATCGTAAAATTTAAAATATGTGTAAACATACACAAATAAGAAGTAGGTTTCTTCCAGAGTAAAATGAGCCATAAATTACTTTTCTCCTATGTTCCTGTCACTTACAATAAGTAGTAGAAATTTGACATTACCAACAGATTTTGGACTAGCCCATCTTCTCATGGGGGGTTCTCAGGGTTATTTTTAAAAGCACTTAGTGAATGGCAGTTGCTCTGTCCTACTGCCAGAAAAGTGTGCAGTGAGCAGGGAGGCTGGCCAGCATCTTTGTATAAATCTTTTTCAGGGAATGTCTTTATAAAGCATAAAGGCCATGCTGAGAATCCACCATGCAGAGATGGACTAACCCAAAACCTGTCGGTAATGTCAGATTTCTACTACCTACTGTAAGTGACAGCAACATAGGAGAGAAGTAATTTATGGCTCATTTTACTCTGGAAGAAATCTACTTCTTATTTGTATCTAAAAACAAGGAACACCAAGAGCCCCAATAGTGTATTATGTACTGGTAAATGGTTACTAGATAGAGTAAATATTCATACTCACAAACCAGGGTTACCATTTGGCAACCACTGTAAAGGCAGGTGGGGAGATTTTCCTGACCCCACTCAGGAATAAGAAGACGCTCTCTGTAGATGAGAAAAAGGGGGTTCAGCCCTCCACCCAGGGTGGACTCAATATTATGCAGGAGAACAGAGGCGCCAAAAGGATAAAAGGAAGCTAAATGAGCTTAAAAACCAAATTCTTGGTAAATAGAGGAGGTAGTGGTGGACTTACCTCCTCCAAGTAGACACACAACGACTGTAGTAAAGACAGTCAATATATTTTATTTATTATGAACTCCAAGTATGCAACGCATTTCGCAGGTTTGATCCCGCTTCATCAGGCAATAACAACGGAGCAATAGCATATGTGGTCAGTAGAAGAGCCAGCCACCAGAGGTGGTGGATATAATCATCAGATCCTGTCAGTCAGACGGGAAATTGCATTGTGTGTACCCAGCATGATGTCCTACCATATTATTTTACTGTATTATGCGTGGCTGAGGAAGACCTCTCAGGAATCCCCCCTTTAAAATCCAGGGTTTGCCCCTGCTCATATCCGCTTCTGTGTATAAAGCAGTTGAGTTGACAGCTGAAGTCTGTTCGGAATTCCCATCTGTAATTGAGGTTAAACATTTTCCTCACTTACTCCTAGTGAAGTGGTTATGTCAGCTTGGCTAAGGCCTGTTAGATGGTACACTAACCACAGGATCTGAGTGTGTCCACATGTCGGCTGTTTTCCATATCCTGCGGGTGGAAGTCATTGTACAGTAATTGACATTGAGGTTAACATTATATAGTTATTTGGGTTGAAAAAAGACATACGTCCATCGAGTTCAACCAGAATTATTTTTAAGCTTGTCTTCTAAGGCCCGGTTCAGACAGGCGTCCTGCAGCGTCTCCTACAAATGCTTTTCTGCAAGTGTGCAGAAAAGCTTTTGAGAAGTGTTGCTTGCTAATCTGTGCCAGTCATTTTTTCATTGAAAACGGCATTTTTGATTTTGAGAAAATTTATTCAAAAATTCATTCATTCATCTTCGCAATAAGTTGGAAATTTGCTAAAACACAAAAAAAATCATTATTTTTGCTGCAAAAAAATCTTTATGTTTACAGCAAAACTGGAGTAGTTTATTTTAGCGTAATAGTTTGTAAAAAAAAAAAATGCAAAAAACCACAACTGATTACAAAATGATTTTCGATGGCATTTTTGCTCGAAAGTTGAATTTAATATTATTTTCGCAAAAAATGAATTATTAAATAATATTAGCATTTTCATTCATTACTACATTTGAGAGCTTTTATCAGCTTCCTGCATTGCTTCCCGGCATGCAACACAGTGGCGCAGCGATTAGCGATCCTGGAAGCTGCATGTTGCTCCCAGGATTGCCTGAAATAATGCAGAAATTCAGGATGGGACAGTAGCGCCAGGGTCGGACTGGGCCACAGTAGTACAGTTTTTTTCCCTCGGTGGGCCCCACCTCCAGGTCTCTGGTGGGCCCCCCCTCCTTGTCTGACAGAACTCCAATTGCTGCCTGCAGCACAAAAATTCTCTTCTCAGTGCTGTAATCACTCATGCGGAGAGCAGTGGCGTAGCTAAGGAGCTGTGGGCCTCGGTGCAAATTTTACAATGGGGCACCCCAAGCACTCTATACATAACAATTGATACGACGCACCAAAACCTGCCAATGGCAACTACAGTGTCAGAGGTGCAAGAAGGGGATGGGAAATAGCTTGTTAATGATTACCACTGTTCAAAGTATCTATAGAAGTGATTATTATGAGTAATATTATGGTAATAATATTATTATGGTAATACTGTAGTTGAGGGACAAGGGCCCCGATGCGGTCGCAACCTCTGCAACCTCTGCGGTCGCAACCTCTGCAAAGTAGGACATTACTTTATATTGAAGGAGGGGACTCTATGCAAAGTTTTGCTGGGCAGCAGTGTCTCTGAATTACAATGCTGCTAAGATCATGTACATTTGGCCCTGTCCATAAAACATCATGACCACGCCCACCTTCCGGTGCATGGTCACGCCCTTTTTTCACTGCAATCATGGGATGTGTGGGCCCCGGGTTGAAATTTCTTTGTTGGGCCCCCAGTGTCCCAGTCCGACCCTGAGTAGCGCTTACGCAAACATCAGTAAATAGCGGCAACTGATCGTACCGGCGGTGTCAAGTCATTTGAAGTCTCTTGGCACCTTCTATTGGCCCGTACTGCCCTTCTTCTGCCCTCTCTCTTTATAGTTTTGAGCGCTTAGCCATATTGGATTAGCACACAGGTGTTCGTGGGTGGAAGCCACTTGCAGGCCACATTTGATGGCACTGTGGGCTATATGATCTAGGCCAGGCCTTAGTAAACTTTAACTTTTTCTGGACCGCCTGCATTAGATTCTACTCCGCACTTGTGGCTGTTCTAGCCTGGTGTGGCGTAGAATCCACGCCGGCCCGCCGTTTCCGCTCCAGACGCGATCGTGCGCACCCGGAGGGGGAGATTAAGCTGTCATATGACAGTGATCAGCAGCCATCGCGTATGACTACTGATCACGTGATCACTACGATCGCTGGCGGATCGTAGTGATCACTTTACAGCGGCGGCGGCAGGGGGGGGGGGGGGGGAAGAGGATCCACTCACCTCCCTGCCGTTCCAGCGACGATCCACGCCCCCCTCTGCTGTGGCCGGCATCTCCACTCCTAACGCCGCTCAGTTCCGGGTCGCAGCTTGATGACATCATCAAGCCCGGGACCTAGAACTGAGTGGCATTAGAAGCAGAGATGCCGGCCGGAGAAGAGGGGGCTACTGTGGCTCATCGCTGGAGCCTGGAAGGTGAGTGATGGCTGCTGGCAAAAGAAGGGACACTTGCCACCATGGGGGGGGGGGGGACACTAGGCCCCGCTGGGCCGATTTGCATAATTTTTTTTTTTTGCTACAAGCAGCTAGCACTTTGCTGGCTGCTTGTAACATCCGATCGCCGACGCTCACCGCCGATATCCGCAACGTCGCGCCACCCCCCCCCCTCCAGACCCCTTGCGCAGCCTAGCCAATCAGGGCCAGGCAGCGCTGAGGGGTGGCCCGGGATTCCCTATGACGTCCCGACGTGATGTCATCCCGCCCCGTCGCCATGGCAACCGGGGAAGCCCAGCAGGAAATCCCGTTCTAAAAGGGATTTCCTGCTTACTCCGATCGCCGGAAGCGATCGGAGTGGCTGGAGAGCTGCCGCTGCTCAGCGGCTATCATGTAGCGAGCCCTGGGCTCTCTACATGAATTAAAAAAAAAAATCAAAAAAACAGTGCTGCGCTGCCTCCTTGACGGGGGAATTAGACCGGCAAGGAGGTTAAAATAGATAGGTAATATAATCTCTTACCCACCCTGTTTTAAAAGAACAGGCAAATGTTTGATTTCATGAGGGCAGCCATCCTTTTGGTTGAAAGGAGGCAGGGATGCTAAACTCCGGATCCAAATGAAATCTGAATAGTTGTTATTCAGATTTTATCCGGTTAAATCAAATCACCTGTGCGGGGTGGGCGGGGGTTAATCTTACCCATCATGACGTCTTTTTAGGTCCGTCCCTCGGCGCCTCCCATGATGCAGTTCAAGCGGCGGTCACGTGACTACAAACACTTCCTCCTTCCAGGTTGAAGGAGGAAGTGGTTGTAGTCACGTGACGCGCGTGGACCGCATCGTGTGAGGCACCGAGGGCCGGACCTAAGAAGACATCATGATGGGTATGATTAACCCCCGCCCACCCCGCACAGGTGATTTGATTTAACCGGATAAAATCTGAATAACAACTATTTGGATTTCATCCGGATGCGGAGTTGAGCATCCCTGAAAGGAGGTGACCGGGAGCATGAGTCACAGTTCCAATTGTCCTGTGTCCTGATCACTCCTCCCAGTTGCTAGGCAACGAGAACAACAATATAGGAAATCCCATCATGCTTTGCACAGCATCAGGGGAAAATGCCCAGGCAGATTTCTTTGATGTGCGGAGCTTAGCTTTTGTGCAAATAAAAATAAGACTTATGTAAGAAAAACATAGTTCTGATGCTGTGAAACTGTTAAAGAAATACCAAGCCTTCTCAGTGCTGCTGAGTAGCTTTTTAGTCTAGAGGTTCACTTTAAGCAGCCCGGGCCACATGCTGTGGACCACGGGCCACATTCCTAAAATACTTTCCCTCTTCCCTCCCGCCCTACAGAGTCACCAGCAGGTGATAAGAGTCGGTTAAAACTCACCTGATCGCTGATTGATTCCAGTGGCGTCGCCATGGCCACAGGGTGTCACATGGCATGCCATCAGGACGTGTACACACTGGCTGCCAGCATGTAATACGCTGGCATGTCCTGAGGGCATGTCACATGACGCCCTGTGGCTGTCTACATGTTGATGTGGCTGTGTAAAATTTATAAGCTACAGGCTTGCTATACACCAGCGGCTCTGGATGTAAGCCTGGCTTCAGAGGCATATAGAGATAATTTGCATATTCACTAGCAGGGCATTGCGGGTAACCAGCCACAGTTACAAACCTAAATCTGAATTATCACAAGTACCATCTGTTTTAAGAAGGCAAACCACACCAAGGATTACACATAAAGCATAATTACGATACTGAATTTATTTTACATACTCCATTTTGCATGTTATGTGAAATTACAAACGCGGCAGCCGTAAATGACTTTTTTTTTGTGAATTTTGAAAAAACTTTTGCGCAAACCAGAATGGTTAGGGGGAATAGTGTGTGGGTGTGTTTGTTTGTGGGGGGGGGGGGGGGGGCGACTACAGGGTCTTTTTGGAAAAATGTTTTTCACGTGTTCCGAAAACAAATACAAAAAGAATAAAACGTTGGATTTTCATGCAAAATTATGGCAATAGAAATACAAGAAAATTAGAGTTTTCAGGTCAATAATACAGTGATTATAAAATGTAACTTTTAATTGCAGTCATGGAGTAATAAACAAATATGAGAAAATTCTGAAAAATTCATATGTCACGTCGATCTGCAGTGATTGGCCTGGTGCACGTTTCGCGGTCTATACCAAAACCACTTCTTCAAAGGCAAACAATTACTGTAGAGTTCAAGAGTTGTGACATGAGGGCGTTAAAAATATCATAAAGTGTAACAGAGTGTAGATAAAATCCTCTCCCATGCATCAGATGTCCATTTCGCCTAGTTAAACCCGCTGGACAAGTAAACAGTTGCCCGGCACAATCACTGGTTAGAGGAATGCGCATAGTGTAACTAGGTTGCAGACAGTAATTATGGTTACGTGCAAAATAAATTATGATTTTGCTGGAAATTTCAAATTACAATTTCATATTGTACTAAGTGAAATTTAACATTGACACTAGTATGCCCAGAAGCCCCCCTGTCACTTAACCAGTCATGTCTCTACTGTAAATAAATACAATTCTTCAATAAAACCAAGAGGTCTGTTATAGATGGGAGAGTTTTATTAAAAGTACAGATATATATAGCCCACCTCTACATGGTCAAAGTAGGCCCTTACCATCTACCATTTATCTCTTCTTCACAACATAGGCCAGATTAGGATTGGTGTGACTCTCTTTCCTTATGCTTTCATATAGAAACTAAGTTTTCTTCTTTTCTTCTCTCCCCTCCTCATTATTCTCTTTCCTTTCTCCTCATCTACATCCTCCTCCCTTCCTCCTTTCTTCTTCTCCCCCCCCCCCCCCCCCATAACTGACTCGAGAAGGTGGTTTCGAAGCTCTTTATTATCTACCCTACTCAGGGTCCACCTTGGTACCACTTTTCCACCCAAAGCTTTCCACCTACGAGTCAAAACTTTTCCTCTTCTACAGTTTGTCTCTCTTGTTTTCTGATTGGGACTCTTTTATGTTCACTGCTTTTGATTTGGACTACTGTTCTTACATTCTAAAATAAAAACAAGTATGATAAAAAAAAAGTACAAAAATATAAAGAGATCTCAAAAGGAAGTTGAAGGGAAACTCAGAAAATGTGTGAACATCTGTTCTGCAGATGGTGAAATGCTTCCTGGTCTCTGTGACAATGGAAAGTGTTACAGACTAACCAGCAAGCTCATGGTGAACCAGAACTCATTGGAGTGTGTGAGGGGCTACAATGGTCCTAAAAGCCCCCTTACTAAAATGCTATGGAAAACAAAAGTTTCTGTTTTAAGAAAGCAAACTTTTGTTTTCCAATGGAAAGTGTGACTCAGAAGAACTGGATGTGAAGAGAAGACTTGCTACTTCCCTGTAGTCCTTCTGCAACATGCAGAGAGGAATTGGAAACCATCCTATGTAAAGATCCTGAAATAGGGATCCTGAATCACAAAGAATTCAACTATTTGAATATTCGCTATCCTAGGTAAGGATGCTCATTCAGATTCCGACGAAATGCAATTTCAGCCTTTTCGGGAGGGGGAAGCCTCAGCGTCCCAATGAGGCTTCCCACGCCGTCCTCCGTCCATCAGGGGTCTCGCTGCAGCCCTCCGAACAGCGGCGATGTAAATATTTACCTTCCTGGCTCCTGCACAGGCGCTGTGGCGGCTCCGAAATAGGCGGAAATACCCAATCGCCGTCGGGTCTGCTCTCAAAAAATCAGGGCATTTAAAAAAAAAAAGATCATGTCATAGGCCCACATCTTTCTTCTAAACTGCGCTTGATTTTCAGGAGACCCCCCATTTTAAAGGTCCACTGTAAGTAACTCCATTAAAAAGTTAATCTTTCGTGAATTGAAAGGATTCCACCCATGTAAAAAAAAAACTAAATTATGCAAAATATATGAATATGGGAGCAAGAAAGTAACCACATTCACTTCACATTCACATGAATGGAAAAGAGTTGAAATAAATTAATTCCTCACCTGCCCTACTACCTGTGTAGTTTATCTCATCATCTGCCCATGCGGCCTGCAGTATGTGGGCCGAGCACGTAGAACTTCATAGAAATGATTTTCAAAACATGTGTATAATATCAAAAACACAGAAAATAAAACACACCGTATTCCTGAGCATGTTAAGGAGGTTCATGGATAGTGATGAGCAGAATTATGCCTATGAGTAATTATGCATCGTTATTGGCAATTACGCATCGTAATCGTAATGCAAAATTTGGGGGAAAACCGTAATTAATTTTGTATGTAATTGTAAGCATTCTTAACTACTCATTAATTTACGGGTAATTTTGTGCCGACTTTGGCAGTAAATAGCAAAGCTCCCATACATGCTGTTGCAACCAAAATTCCTACATATGTTAACCATTTACCGCCATCCTAACGTATTAAAACGTCATGCTTACCGCTATTAACAGCAACATGACGTTTTAATACGTCGCGCATTCCCGCCGCTGCTACCGCCATGTGTCCGCCGCTACCGCCGCCATTACCGTCGGGATCCCGTGCTGGGCGATTGGGGAAGAGGACCGAACAGTCCTCTACCCAATCGCAGTGCCTGGAGTGAATGGACGTGACCGCGAACAGCGGCTACGTCCATTCACATAAACAGGAAATGTAACAGTTTAATAAAGTGTAAAAAAAAAAAAAAAAAAAAAAAAAAGTGAACACGTCCTATGAGTGTTCACTAGCGCCATCTTGTGGCCAAAAAGTATATTACACCTACAAAATACATACATTTTCAAGTATATACACATCCTTAATAAAATTACACTTCCAACCCTCCCCCCCAAAAAAAACACTTGTAAAAAAAAAAAATCAGCTTAAAAAAATAAATAAATAGTTGCCTTAGGGACTCAGCTTTTTTTATTCTATATTTTATGGGGGAAAATTAATTTTAATTTATTACATAGGGGCTTGTAATTATGGCCAGAACAAACAGAAAAATAACCACTTATATTTCAAAATAATATACTGTCGCCATACATTGTGGTAGGGACATAATCTAAACGGTTTAATTATCGGGACCACTGGGCAAATAAAACGTGTTTGTTTTATCCACAGGAGAATGTTTAATTTTAAAACTATAAAGGCTGAACACTGAGAAATAATGATTTTTTTTCTTTTTTTTCTGTTTTTCTCATTAAAATGCATTTAGAATAAAAAAATTCTTAGCAAAATGTACTATCCACAGAAAGCCTAATTGGTGGCGAAAAAAACGAGGTATAGATCATTTTCTTGTGATAAGTAGTAATAAAGTTATTAGGGAATAAAAGGGAGGAGCGCTGACAACTGAAAATTGCTCTGGTCCGTTAGGATAAAAACCCTTGGGGGTGAACTGGTTAAGGAGAATAGTGAGTACAAGTCAAAAAAAAAAAAAAAAGAATTGTTCAAAAAGACCTTGTGATCTTTGAGAAAATCGATTTTAAAATTACAAAGAAAAATGGTTTTTAAAATGTCATTTTTCTGAGTTTAAAAAACATTTTTTCTTTGCATTTTCAAAACATTTTATGTATCTATTTATCTCTTTCTGTAGTTTTTGCCCCTATTGGCCTGCATCTCTTAATTATTGACTTAATTTCCTTTTTAAACTTTATTATTGGATATATTTGCATTGTCTAGCTATGTACTTGTTGTTTTGGATGTACAGTACATAATTTTATAGACAATACAATGTTTTATGATTTTAAACTTCTTCATTTTGATCTGCCTTTTATATATCTTATGGTATTCTATTGTTCACTATGTATGCATTTCATTTCCCCATGTTATCCATATCCATCCAACTGATTGTTGCTGGCACTCTAAATAGTTCATTGGACTTATGGGAGGAGTTATGTTTATATATATATATATGGCTGTATTATCTTATTACAACTCTTCCCCTGATGAAGGCTACTAGGCCGAAACCTGGATCAGGAGATTGTTCCTTTCATATGCTAAAAAAACAAGAATTCTTCAAGTAATTCTTCAAGTAAGTGCACTTTAATTGCACAGTTCACCAACTCTGTGCACAGTCTGCACAATCAGTTTGTCCTCGGCTACCCCTCTTATCCAGTAAGCTAGTGGCAGGACCCTGGAATGCAGGGAAGGACATCGGAGGCACTCAAGACATCACTTCCGGTCCCGACATTTGGATCTTTCTGAATGCAGACGGAGCATTGCAGAGAAAGAAAAGTACAGTCCTGGATGCTCAACCGCCAATTTTTGACACACCAGGGAGTTAACCAGTCCAGATCCTAATAGGGTGCATAGATTCACAGCAAAGAAAAAGAAATGACTGGGTCTCTACCTGGATAACTGCAATGGTAACAATTTAATGAACCATAGTGACAAGAAAAAAACAACGTTTCGGCTGATGGGCCTTTCTCAAGTGTTACAGAGTGAATTAAAAAGTTAGCTTGTAAATGCATTAGAGCAAGTAAAACACACCGACTAAGGGGCGGGCACATAATTAAAGAACAGAAGGCCAACATTTAAAGGGACAGCACAAAATGTAATCACATCATAAAAAACATTTTAAATTAAATTCATCATTTAGTCCTTTAGGGGCTAAGGTGCTTGGCCTATCGATCCATCTGTGTTCACGTCTAAGAAGGGAAGTTTGTCCATCCATTCCCTCAGTGATGAAAACTTTCTCGAGTACACGCACCAGCGCAGATCTCCGACTGTATGTCCGCATTCAAAGTAATGTTTTCCTACAGGGGAATCAAACTTTTTTTCAGGATCATCATAATATTTTTTATACAATCTAATATTGCTACGATGCTCATTAATTCTGACACAGATGGGTCTAGACGTTTGACCCACATAGCCCATCCCACAGGGGCATTTCAAAAAGTATACTACATTAGAAGTGAGGCAGTTAAAGTTGCCGGTAATTTTAATTTTATTGCCCCTAGTGGGATGTCCAATGTGGTCTCCCTTAATAATATTGGAGCAATTTTGTCAGTTCATACATGGAAATGTCCCCATCTTTTTAGGTATAAACGTACTCTGTGAGGTAATATTTCTCCTCCAGAATAGCGTTCCACCATAGATCACAATACTGTCACCACCACCAGGAACACCCTAAAGGATCCTCACTCACCAAATAAGGTGGGCCAGCAATGACATTGGCCTTATCTCGCCTCTGGGGTATTTGATAGGCTCCCCACACCCTGTGGCAGTCAGATGCAACTCAGATATCACCTCTTCTTGAATGTAACCTCAATGCAAACAAATACTATCATTGCGCAGACATCTCAATCATAAAAGGTATTTATTAAAAAGTTCCACTCACATATCACAGGTAGTTGGTAAGCCTGTGGAGTATTAGGAACGGGCTCCACCCCGTGCGGCCTCCCGGGCTGGCCGCCGTATGCTGGAATCTCAGGGCTTGCTTGCTCCACCACGCCACCGCATCCCACTACACTTTCCGTGTCCGTGTTACTTCCGCATGTGGCTCCTTCCTATCGATTTCGTCATGAAGATGACTCATTCCCATCCCCTGAATGAGTCATCTTCATGACGAAATCGATAGGGAGGAGCCACATGCGGAATTGACACGGACACGGACAGTGTAGTGGGATGCGGTGGCGTGGTGGAGCGAGCAAGCCCTGAGATTACAGCATACGGCGGCCAGCCCGGGAGGCCGCACGGGGTGAAGCCCGTTCCTAATACTCCACAGGCTTACCAACTACCTGTGATATGTGAGTGGAACTTTTTAATAAATACCTTTTATGATTGAGATGTCTGCGCAATGATAGTATTTGTTTGTATTGAGGTTACATTCAAGTGATATCTGAGTTGCATCTGACTGCCACAGGGTGTGGGGAGCCTATCAAATACCCCAGAGGCGAGATAAGGCCAATGTCATTGCTGGCCCACCTTATTTGGTGAGTGAGGATCCTTTAGGGTGTTCCTGGTGGTGGTGACAGTATTGTGATCTATGGTGGAACGCTATTCTGGAGGAGAAATATTGTTTTGCAAGAAAGGACTAACTCAAGCCTTTTACCAGAAGCGTACCCATAGGACTGTCTATAATAGAGGGACTTTTATGTCATAAGATTGCTGTACAAGGCTTATGCATTGAGTATATAAATCATATTGATTGTTTAATACATCCTGGAACCATATTGGTAATTGTGGGCATATACATCTGAGCGCTGTGTAACTTTGTGTTTGTACTCTGTGAGGTGTCTCTCTTTTCTGTATCAGCTCTAACTAACATGTCCCGAAGGCTTTTGCCCTTTCTGTAAACCAAGGTTGGAGGGGAGGGAAATACCTTGCATAGCACAGGGTCTGCTTCTATCAAAGACCAATTCTCAAAAACAACTTTTTTTCACTAGATGTGCATGGTTGTCAAACGTTGAAATAAACAAAAACATCTTTGTTGTCCTGTCTCTTCACAACCTTTTGTCCTGCCTATCTAGTTCTGCAAACATCTGTGCTGTATGTTCAACCTCTTCTCATTTATAACCTCTTGCTGTAAAATTGTCCACCAATTTTTTCACTTTTTCCTGATAAGCTACATCGCTAGACGTTATCCGTCTTGCGCAAATAAATTGGCTCTTTGGGAGTCCACATATTAAGGACCTTGGGTGGCAGCTTGTGGCTAATAAAGCATTGTTGCCATCCGTACTTTTTCGGAACAAATCCATATGAAAAACTTGCAATCAAACTGCACATCAACGTCCAAAAAATTAAGATTAGTGGGATGCAACTCAAGAGTAAATTTAATTGAGTCATGACAGAGATTCAGTTCTGCAACAAACTTTTTTAAACTATCCTCATCACCTTTCCAGCAGAAGAACAAATCGTCAATAAAGCGACAATAGCCAGTTCCAAATCTGCTGAAAATGTCATTCGCAATAATATATTTGATCTCAAAATCTGTCATGAAAATATTAGCAAGAGTTGGTGCATAGGAGGCACCCATGGGTACACCTCTTATCTGCAAAAAAAATCCTGCTGCAGCAGGTGGATAATTTTACAGCAAGAGGTTATAAATGAGAAGAGGTTGAAAATACAGCACAGATGGTTGCAGAACTAGATAGGCAGGAACTTAAAAAAAAGGTTGTGAAGAGACAGGACAACAAAGATGTTTTTGTTTATTTCAACGTTTGACAACCATGCACATCTAGTGAAAAAAGTTGTTTTTGAGCATTGGTCTTTGATAGAGGCAGACCCTGTTCTATGCAAGGTATTTCCCTCCCCTCCATCCTTGGTTTACAGAAATTGCAAAAGCCTTCAGGACATGTTAGTTAGAGCTGATACTAAAAAGAGAGCCACCTCACAGAGTACATTTATACCTAAAAAGATGGGGACATTTCCATGTATGAACTGACAAAATTGCTCCAATATTATTAAGGGAGACCACATTGGACATCCCACTAGGGACAGTAAAATTAAAATTACCGGCAACTTTAACTGCCTCACTTCTAATGTAGTATACTTTTTGAAATGCCCCTGTGGGATGGGCTATGTGGGTCAAACGTCCAGACCCATCTGTGTCAGAATTAATGAGTATTGTAGCAATATTCGATAATATAAAAAATATTATGATGATCCTGAAAAAAAGTTTGATTCCCCTGTAGGAAAACATTACTTTGAATGCGGACATACAGTCGGAGATCTGCGCTGGTGCGTGTACTCGAGAAGGTTTTCATCACTGAGGGAATGGATGGACAAACTTCCCTTCTTAGACGTGAACACAGATGGATCGATAGGCAAAGCACCTTAGCCCCTAAAGGACTAAATGATGGATGTAATTTAAAATGTTTTTTATGATGTGATTACATTTTGTGCTGTCCCTGTAAATTTTGGCTTTCTGTTCTTGAAGTATGTGCCCCCCCCTTAGTGGGTGTGTTTTACTTGCTCTAATGCATTTATAAGCTAACTTTTTAATTCACTCTGTAACACTTGAGAAAGGCCCATCGGCCACAACGTTGTGTTTTCTTGTCACTATGGTTCATTAAATTGCTACAATTGCAGTTACTCAGTCATTTCTTTTTCTTTACCCCTCACCCCAGAGTCAGCAGACACATGGCAGCCAATCAGCTATCCCTCCCACCTGGACTACCCCCCTCCCCTGCCCCCTTTCACATAACAGAAAGCCAGCACAGCAGCCATTTTACACTGTGGCTGCTGTGAAGGAGACTAGAGACAGGGATAGAGGGACAGAGCTGTACTGCTATTAGGGAAATCATTAGTTAGGCCTGTGTGCTGTGTCCCCAGTGGTGTTTCTTGCTGCCACAGTACCAATTCACCATCTACATAACCCCAGAGCCCTTCTAAAAGTTATGTTTTGATCTTGTGATATTGCTGTTCAGTGTGTCCACACAGTGCACTGTAGCAGTTGCAGACAGGTGCAGTCAGTGCTTAAGAGAACCTGTACTGAGTAAAAATATTTAAAATAAACACATGAGGTAACTTCAAATAAACATTACATAGTTACCTTGCCATCAGTTCCTCTCAGAAGCTCACCATTTTCTTCTAACAATAATCCCTTCCAGTTCTGACAGCATTTTGTCAGATCTGAAATAGATCAGTTGCTGTCAGTAAAATATCATTTGCTGTCAGTTATAGCTGAGAGGACAACTGATGTACCAGGTAATGTCCATGTTTCCCTATGGCTCAAGTGGGCAATGTTACAGTTTAACTGTGTGCTGACCAGAAAGCTGTTATGGGGTAATGGCCATTTTCAAAATGGAGGACGGAAAATTCCCTTGATCACAGTGAACAAACAGGAGGCAGGAGAGTAGAAAGACACTGAGGAGTAGACTACATGGAAGGTAAGTATGACTTGTGTATGTTTATTTTGACTTTTAATTTTTAGTTCAGGTTTTCTTTAGTGCTACAGTAGTTCACCCTTCTGAGGGCTGTTTTTCTTTTCCTTGCTATTGTTATATTGTAATCCTGTGTGTCCAGTGCACATGTTAGCTGTTGGAGACAGATCTGCTGGTCCTAGTAGTGCACCAACCATAACCCAATAATCTTTCATCCCCACTACTGGCATATAGTATCCACTACTGCCCCCTGTATAAGGCCTCAGTGCAGAATCAGTTTTTTTTTTGGTCACTTAACTGTCTCAGCCTGACCGTAGGGGATGAAAAACTGCAATCACCTGCAGTTCCACAAACATGCGCACAAGTACGGTGGCTACTACACACCACTACACAAAAACTACCCACCGAGAAGACTGACAATAATGTCCTGGAGGTGTCAACTAGTAAACACAATGGGCTTGATTCACAAAGCCGTGCAAACTGTTTAGCACGGGTGTGCTAAACAGTTAGCACGTGAAGTGCCGTTCGCGGACTTTTGCGCGCGCAAAGTGCCGCGATTTGCGCGATCGTGGACTTTTGCGCGCGCAATTTGCTGCAAATTGCGCGCGCAAAAGTCCGCGATCGTGCAAATCACGGCACTTTGCGCGCGCAAAAGTCTGTGAACGGCACCCGTGCTAAACAGTTTGCACAGCTTTGTGAATCAAGCCCAATGATTTGTTCACCTGACGTTATCACTAAAGCTCTTTGCGATTGTTTGCACTGTGTTAAAGGCGGCGTTTTGTCTGTCAGTGTGAACCGAGCATAAATCTTACACTACATTATCGCCGTGTATGCACGTTGAACGTTTTAAAGCACTTAATTCCACAAATTTATGAATATACTGTGATTTATGCCCTTTAAAGAATAAAACACGACTCTGCGTCAACTCCGTCATTTTTGGTGGGACTTTTGCCATGGATCCCCCTCCGGCCTGCCACAGTCCAGGTGTTAGGCCCCTTGAAACAACTTTTCCATCATTTCTGTGGCCAGAAACAGTGTCTATAGGTTTTAAAATGTGCCTGCCCATTGAAGTCTATGGTGGTTCTCCAGATTTGCCTGTTCACAAACTTTTGTGGAAAATTCTCCTTTGGGAACCGAAAATTTCATGTTCACTACATCACTAGATGTAGGATAGCTGTAGGACAGGGATAGCTGTACAACCTCAGCAGTGCTGTATGAGGATCCCTGGCAAATATACATAATATTTATTGCCTACATTTAAATAAATGATCTTGTCTTCACCTCTTCCTGGTATCTCCTTTATATCAGATCTCCCAAAGGAAAGGCAGTGCACCCCCACATCTTTATTCTCCCTAAACATCACTTACAGTATAACTTACAATAACAAACGACATTTGTAAAGCGCTTTTCTCCTATAGGACTTAAGGCTGGTGGTGTACACCAGAGCGGTTCCGAAGCAATTTTTAAGACGCTTGCAGGGGGAAAACCGCTTGGCTAATGAAAGTGAATGGGATGGTGCACACCAGAGCGGGTCCTTTTTTCCACAAACGCAAACTCGGGGGCTGCATCATATTTTAGATTTCTGAGACGTTTCTGCCTCAATGTAAAGTATAGGAAAGTGGAAAACCGCTCTGAAAAACGCTAGATCAGGGCGGGTTTCCAGGCGTTTTTGTCACAGTAGCTGTTCAGTAACAGCTTTACTATAACAATATATGAAATCTGCTACACAAAAACGCTCCAAAAAACGCTAGGTATGTTTAGAAAACCTCTCTAAACATGCCTAGAATTGCTCTGAAATCTGCTTCAAAAACCTCTAGCGTTTTGCGGATCTGCTAAAGATTTTTTGGTGTGCACTGGCCCTATAACTTCATAGCTACAGGGATGGGGCTGTCTTTGCTGGGAGTGGTAGGGAATTCCAAAGGGTAGGGGCAGCATGACAGAAAGCAAAGGATTTGAGGTGCACTCTGGGAGTGACGAAGTTTATGGATCCTGCTGATCTGAGGTTGTGAGAGGTGTGGTGCAGTTTTAGCAAGTCCTCCGTGTAACCAGGGCCCAAATTGTCTAGGGATTTGAATGTCAACAGCCCCCTGCTTCAAGTAATTAGCTTAATATGACTGCACTGTAACCAGAAGGTAAGTATCTGCTGGAATTAAGGGGATAGTCCACACTGTTGACACCCATTGTCTCATGTCTGAGCAGCATGTGGGCTACAGGCAAGTACTGCAAGTATTAAAGTCTGTCAGATTTATTTTTTAAGCATCTAAAAAGCCATTTACTGTGAGAAGCTGCAGCAGATACTAGAAGATGGCATAACTCTGTGACAAAACGCTGATCCAAATGTTTTTCTTGTGATGTGAATGTCTGTTTGGCTGCTCTCCAATATTTGTTTCCAAAAATGGACCAGGTGACTCAGATACTAGTTTATCTGGTGATGGAGATGGACTCGGATGATTGGTGCTAAGAGGGGCGGTGCAGTGTCAGAGCAAAATCTACACTGTGGTTCTGCCTAGCTTCTGACACGTTCACATACGTGCTGTCATGGTGATGGTCATGTTAAGTTTGTTAAGTTAAGGAAGTGCCGTCACCAGCTGTTCCTCTAATTCCTAGATGGAAGGAGAGAGTTCCTTATTATAAGTATTGTTACTGTAGTCCACACCTTGATATTAGTGATGTAGGCAAACAGCTCGCCTGCACAGGAGAACAGCTCGCCTTCGAACAGTTATGACCCTGTACTACTTCCAGCTTGATGTCTCTCTGTAGTACGCATGCCCTGGGCTGGATGTGTTCAGTAGTATGCATGTCCTGTCGCGGCAGTGCGCGTCCTTGATTGTGCGCCTGTTGCCGGGCACCCTTTGTGCATGTGCGTGACTCTGTGTGGCTGCAACTCTCCCCTCCATCACCTATGGGGGGCACCTATACCTAGTTAACCTGATACCAACTGCACCAATACCTAGCTACCTATACTGAAGGCACCTATACCTAGCTACCTATACTGGCGGCATCTATACCTAGCTAACTTATACTTGGAGCACTTTTTAGCTAGCTACCTATACTGGGTGACACCAATACCAACTGTACCTATACCTAGCTACCTATACTGAAGGCACCTATACCTAGCTAACCTATACTGGTGGCACCTATACCTAACTAACCTACACTGGCTGCACCTATACCTAGCTAACCTATACTAGGAGCACCTTTTCGCTAGCTACCTATACTGGGTGACACTTATGCCTGGCTACCTATACTGGGGGCACCCATGCCTAATTACCTATACTGGGGGCATAGTATGGGTTCACGAGTCCATGGCCCGGGGTGGAGGGGGAGATGCAATTTTTATACAGTCGCCCTGGGTGCAATTTAGCCTAGAAACTGCCCTGATCTTATGATGCTAGTAAGAGGTGGAAAAGGAATTTCCAAGGTGGTTACATGTCCCTTACGGACGAGCCAAGACCTGGAAGACCATCACTGATGGACGAAGCAGCCACAGTGAGGAAATTCCCCTGTATTTCTACTGACCTGGTGGACTCCCTCGCCATCCTCTCCAGCCGCTCCATTGTGAAGATATCAGCTCCCCCGGTATTCTTGCCAGTTGCACCCAGTCATGGGCTTCTTAGCATGCACGGTGCGGCAACACATGCGCCCCCACCACGTGTCAGCTCCCAGGAGCGTTTGGAACCTGCGCAGTGTTACTGCGCAGGCACTGAACGCTCCTGACTGCAGGGGCACGACTGGGGTGCGTGCGCGGACGACCAGAACACCGGGGGCGATATCTAATGAACGGAGCGGCCGGAGAGGACAGCAAGTGAGCCCACGGACCTCATCATGGGGCTGGAGGAAGCCCCAGGTAAGTATAAATACAAGGGCATTGTTTGGGGTCTCTTTAATCCTGGAAAACAGACAAACAACCATCTAAATAATTATGAACGAAACAGGCCACGGTTATGGTAGTGTGGGCAATTATTCATGATGAACCGCACATGTCTAAGGTGTCTGCACGCTGGGTTCCACTTCTGGTAACCCCTTTCCAGAAACAAAAATGGTGTGACCTCAAGAAAGAGGTTGATGCAGTTGGAACAGAATGTAGAAGATTTTTGACAAATGTTCCTTCTACTTGAACTCCGATATGCCACTACAAAAGCCACTTAGTTTTCTTTCAGATGGGCATTGTTAAAGCGGTTTAAAACTCTGCCAAAATTTTCAACAAAAATGTGTTTTCCTACTTTTTATAACCCATACAATGATCATATTTGCTTTTGTACACAAGGGTACTTTTCCGTTAGCCGGGCGCATCCTCTAGGTGGCGATAGAACTCCAGCAGAGTTATATCTTTCCCTACTATCCATGGTGGCCTGGAGGGGGAATAGTAATTAGCGCCACCTGCCGGATGCTCCCGGCTAACGGATAAGTACCTGCACAAGTATTAATATTCATTTATATTATAACTTCCCAAAGTTCAGTTAATGTATTTTTAAAGCCGCTGGTGCATTTTATTCATAACTGTTGTAATTCTGTTGTGAATGCAGCCAGCAGTGATTTCTGACCTGTGTTTCACCCCAGGACTCATCAGCTGAAGTCCTGCACAGCCAGAGAATGTTTACATAAATGTATCAAGTAAAGAATGTGTACACAAGATAAGCTTAACAGCAGTACGGATGCGGGTTCTCCCTGCAGAAGAAAGAGTCAGCCCTTTGATGTAACCCTTTGAATGCTGTTTTACTTAAAAAAAAACCATTGTGTTAGTATATTATATGCTGTAAATGATCTTTTAGAGCAAAGAAGAAATTCTGGGTTATATTCCGCTTTAATGTGCCAATCCACTAATCAATTTTCCGTGGCAGATTCATTTGCTGTAATCAAATCTGCCTGAGATCCATTCCACTAACATCGTGGCTGCCTGATCATAATTTTGATGAGTTTCCATCTGAAATAAATTATCGATCACACAGGTCGGAAGATCTCACTGGAAAGGTGGCAGGGGCCCGGCGGTAGACAATTGCATAGGGTCCCTCACCAGTGCCTGTTCTCTATGATAGGGTGGCATGCTATGTAAGAACAGGTGCCAGTGTTCAGGGATGAGGATGGAAGGACACAGAGGGGCAGAGATAGATTAAGATGTAATGGGGCCCTAACAGGTAGTGGATTTGGGGCCCCCATGTGGTTGTTTTGGTAGGCTAAAGGTGGAGCGAGGTCATAGAAGGTGGCAGGTGACACCCACTAGGCCCCAGGCACCTGCCTAGGTTGCCTGGTGGAGAGGGCCAGACAGGTAAGTGGAGTTTGCGTCCTGCTGCAAGTACTCTACAGGAGGCCCAAGGGAGCACTATAGCTTTTAATAGATTCATGTTGATATAAACAAATCTATTAAGGCAGAGCTAAACTCTTGCACAGCAGACAATAATAGCAGATATAGTTGCTAATAAGTTTACTGTCTGTGTGTTTAGAAAGATTAGCCCGTCTAATTAGAAGATATCAGCAATTAGCAAGTGCATATTTATCTGTGGGTTAAAGCACACTGTGTGTATGTAATTTTAGAATAAAACTAACGATTTTATTGTTCAGTCTTGTGCCTGTTCTGGTCATCTGATTGTTGCTACAAAGGATCTGCCTTCCTGAGAATCATACTACCGCATTGTTTTATTATTTTCTTATAAAGTGTCGTTTTGCTAGTTAGGTTGTAAATAACCATTTTCTTCCTTCTAGGATTAGCTAGCACCCGATTTCCTGTGTGAAATCGATAACGTTAATTTATCTATTGTGCATACAATCGAGATTGCATCATATATGGAACCAGTAACCTTTATTTAATGTCACACTGCTCACAGTCTTCAAGCCTTCAGAAGTGACTATTCCCCAAACGGTGACTGGAGCATGTTGGCTGCGATTGGGCTGGCTGCCATATTATGATAGCATTGGAGTCTCTTCGCCCTTACAATTCAGAGAGTGATGGCAGTGAAATTACCCGATTTTCAGCATGAAATCGATATTTTTAGTTTACCGATTGTACATACAATCAGGATTGTACATGTATGGGCACCTCCAACCAATCTTAACCGTTTACTACGCACACAGTGAATCTGCCTCCAGAAGTCTCTAGTGCATGAGACCTGCATGGCAACAGTAGCCTAGTAATATGGGATTGGTGAGTGATTGTCACATTGCATATTGTCGGCAGTTGTGCGACCAATCTTTATTGTCAGTCTACTCACTATACTTCCAACCATCGGAGGTGACTATTCCCTGATTGGTAACGGGAGCAGATTAGACGGGATTGGCACGCTCTGTCACATTACTACCTTCTGACGATCCAGCAACTGGTCTTTTAACATCTTTTAGGCCGGGATCGCAGGGCTGGATTGTCACAGTACTTCCTACCAGATAACCTAAAACACACTGTTTCTAGGAATGAATATTGTGTACGATGCCACCTCTTAACAGCCCCCCCCCCCCCCCCCCCATTGCTCTCTCACCCTTTTGTGGCTTGGAATTTGCTACACATTTATTCATATTCATTTTGTCACTGTCATTACCAATTCTGTATTTTATATTGAATTCAGGTTCCAAATTCCTATATATATAGGAAAACATTCAATCTGTAAGAGAAGGGATTTTAGAGGTTAAGGATTATTGCAGCATAACACAAAACACGGCGTGCACTTATCACGTCTATTTCCTTGTTCTCTCATTGTAGGTCCAGCCAAAAACACTGGTTTTATAGCACCACTATAGCCTATTAATTCTACCGCATTGTTATATTCTAACCACAGGCTGTGTTTCAGCTTGTAAAAATTACACCAACCCGTTGCACAGCAACGGTGTAGCAATAGCCATGGCAGCTGCTATGGGGCCCTGGTGCACAGGGGGCCCAGGTTATACTTGATGTATTCACCAACTTTCGTGTATTCCTCCACCCTATGATTTTATCTAAGTGCCCACTGCAATTAGATAAAATTGCATGTAGATTGCATGAGAATGTAAATTGCCCAGTTAACACATTTCTATAGGGTAGAGGCAGATGGCATTTCTCAAGAATGCCTACATCTTATGGCCCCAAGCACTACTTTTGGCTACCTATTAGTGATGGGCGAACACCTGGATGTTCGGGTTCGGGAAAGTTCGCCGAACATGGCCGAGATGTTCGGCATGTTCGGGCCGAACCCCGAACTTTCCGAACATCCAGCTTTTGGGGGCCATATGGGGTCGCAGGCATAAGGGGGGAGCATGCCCCGATCGCGGGGGGGGGTCGGAAATTCCCCCCACCCCCTCCGCTAGCGCTCCCCCCTCTGCCCGCTTCCCCATTCAAAAGTTTAAGCAAAGTACCTGTAGTGGATGGCCTGGCAGTGGGCGGCACTGTGGAGTGAGGAGGAGGAGTCCGGAGAGTGACGAGTTGAGGGAGGCCGGGCAGCGGGCGGTTCAGCGGAAGTACCCTTGTGGTACTTCCGCCCTTTCTCTGACCTCACGCCCGCTGCCCGGCCTCCCTCAAATCGTCACTCTCCGGACTCCTCCTGTTCGGCCCTGTTCGGCGGCCATTAGAAGTTCGGGGCGAACCCGAACTTAAAAGGCCGAACACCATCAGGTGTTCGGCCGAACGCGAACATCACCCGAACAGGGTGATGTTCTGCAGAACCCGAACAGTGGCGAACACTGTTCGCCCAACACTACTACCTATGCTGGTGGGGGGACTTTTGCAACCAACGCTGGGGTCTACCTAAAGGGTTCCTCTAGCTACCCTTACTGATGAAAGGGCTACTTAATACTGGGAAGCCCTCTAGTTACCTAAAATTGGTGTGTGGAGGGAAGCAGCACAAAGGAGCCTTGTTATTTTTGGGAAGGGGGCCCCAATCAAACCTTTGCTATGTGGCCCCATGATTTCTAGCTATGCCCCTGGTGCACAGGTCCCTTTAATGAGCTTAGTTCTCCTCTAAATTAGAGGGAAGGCAGGTTGATATATCACTTATAGAACTGCAAAAATCAAAACAACCGCCACTCCAGGAACTATATGCAAAAACTTTATTAGTGACCAACATTCCACCTAAAACATGAACCTCTAAAATCATGGACTCTGGGCTTTTAATTTATGAGACGTACTCCAAGAGCCAATGCGCACTCACACTCATACCACTTCCAAACTTGCAACTTGATCGGCCGACCCTAGATTTGTGTGTGTGTGTGTGTAGGTAAGCGTGTGCAATAAGCGTTATTGTTAGCAAAGCTCAATTGGTGAAGTAATATCACTCCAGTCCGTACTGTATGTAGCTACAAACTTTTTGCTTCCGTAATTAGGCAGCCCCTAAAGGCAAAGTCCTTCCGATTGGATACTTAGCTCTGCCTCACCTGTTGGTAGTACTGGCTATCCACACAGTTTCAAACCACATTACAGGACGTTACCTCTCCTGCGCAGTTTTCCGTCTCAGACAATTCAGGCAGGTACCTGTGTGAAGAGAAAGGACTTGCTCCGGACCGCCGCCAAACGGCTTCAGCGTATCATATGAAAATCACTCATGGCCGCTCCGCCAGCCCAGCCTCTCCAAGCCACGCCCACATACACGTTATGCCCACTGTCATATGGGCTTCTTTAGTGTGAATCACACAATTGTCTGAGATAGAATTTTTCATTTTTTGCCTTGTTCCCACTGTTCCCCTCAACACACCTAGCAATTATGGTAATGATTGCATGTATGGGGGTTTTGCTATTAACCGCTAAAGTCGGCAGAAAGATTAACCAAAATTAAGCAAAATTGCAAAATTACGGTTCCTGATTATGTTTTCAAATAAAATTAATCACGGTTTTACCCAAAATTTTGCATTACGATCATAATTGCAAACTACAATGCCATTGTCAAGTCTAGCGAACAGTTCCCACAAGACAGAGGGCATCATTGTCAAGTCTAGCGAACAGTTCCCACAAGACAGAGGGCATCATTGCCAAGTCTATCAAACAGTTACCAGAAGACAGAGGGCACCGTTGCCAAGTCTAGCAAACAGTTCCCAGAAGACAGAGGGCACCATTGCCAAGTCTACCAAATAGTTACCAGAATACAGAAAGACTTGGCACCAGGGGCGTATCTGGGTCATATAGAGCCTATGGCAAACACAGAAATTGCCCCCCCCCCCCGCCGGTCAGAGGTGAAGGGAAATTGCGCCCCCCGCCGGTCAGAACCCCCTTCCCCTAAAAACAACATCCTTTCTCGTGTAGATGTGTTGTGGTTGCTTGTGTTTTTTGGCTCGGGATATACTTTACTGTAAATATCTCTTCTTATTCCCTCTTTTTCCTCTTTTTTTTTTAAGAATAAGCCAAGTGCGCCTAACATACATAGGTAGCCATGTTCCTCAGATGACAGAATTAATCTGATCTGAGGTCTGACTGACGGGGAGGCATGGGACAGACAAAGAGGCGCAGCACAGCGGCAGGCATCGGGACACAACACGGGGGCAGGCAAGGGGGTGCAGCACTGGGGTAAGTATGGCAGCACAGCATAGGAGCAGTCATGGCGCCCTTGGTGCTTTGGCACCCATGGCACAAGCCATGCCTGCACCCCTCTAGATACGCCTCTGCTTGGCACCATTGCCAAGTCTACCAAACAGTTACCCGAAGACAGAGGGCACCATTGCCAAGTCTACCAAACAGTTACCCGAAGACAGAGGGCACCATTGCCAAGTCTACCAAACAGTTCCCAGAAGACAGAGGGCACCATTGCCAAGTCTACCAAACAGTTACCCAAAGACAGAGGGCACCATTGCCAAGTCTAACAAACAGTTCCCAGAAGACAGAGGGCACCATTGCCAAGTCTACCAAACAGTTACCCAAAGACAGAGGGCACCATTGCCAAGTCTAACAAACAGTTCCCAGAAGACAGAGGGCACCATTGCCAAGTCTAGAAGTTGCCAGAAGACAGAGGGCACCATTGCCAAGTCTAGCAAACAGTCACAGAAGACAGAGGGCACCATTGTCAAGTCTAGCAAACAGTTACCAGAAGACAGAGGGCATCATTGTCAAGTCTAGCGAACAGTTCCCAGAAGACAGAGGGCACCATTGTCAAGTCTAACAAACAGTTTCCAGAAGACAGAGGGCACCATTGCCAAGTCTAGCGAACAGTTACCAGAAGACAGAAGGCACCATTGCCAAGTCTAGCAAACAGTTCCCAGAAGACAGAGGGCACCATAGCCAAGTCTAGCGAACAGTTACCAGAAGACAGAGGGCACCATTGTCAAGTCTAGCAAACAGTTCCCAGTAAACAGAGGGCATCATTGCCAAGTCTAGTGAACAGTTCCCAAAAGAC
This sequence comes from Hyperolius riggenbachi, assembly GCF_040937935.1. Taxonomy (NCBI): domain Eukaryota; kingdom Metazoa; phylum Chordata; class Amphibia; order Anura; family Hyperoliidae; genus Hyperolius; species Hyperolius riggenbachi. The sequence goes on from NC_090651.1 coordinate 371,102,954, forward strand.
AGAGGGCACCATAGCCAAGTCTAGTGAACAGTTACCAGAAGACAGAGGGCACCATTGTCAAGTTTAGCAAACAGTTCCCAGAAGACAGAGGACACCATTGCCAAGTCTAGCGAACAGTTACCAGAAGAAAGAGGGCACCATAGCCAAGTCTAGCGAACAGTTACCAGAAGACAGAGGGCACCATTGTCAAGTCTAGCAAACAGTTCCCAGTAAACAGAGGGCACCATTGCCAAGTCTAGTGAACAGTTCCCAAAAGACACAGGGCACCATAGCCAAGTCTAGCGAACAGTTACCAGAAGACAGAGGGCACCATTGTCAAGTTTAGCAAACAGTTCCCAGAAGACAGAGGACACCATTGCCAAATCTAGCGAACAGTTACCAGACGAAAGAGGGCACCATTGCTAAGTCTAACAAACAGTTCCCAGAAGACAGAGGGCACCATTGCCAAGTCTAACAAACAGTTCCCAGAAGACAGAGGGCACCATTGCCAAGTCTAGCGAACAGTTACTAGTAGACAGAGGGCACCATTGCCAAGTCTAACAATTACCAGACTGAAGATTCAGGAAAGGGGTGCAAATTACTCTTAAAAGGTCAGAGAGGATTGCTGATTTCATAAACTGATGTTGATGGAGCTGTTTTGGATCCATTAGAAGGATTAAGACATAATAGGGCCCAAGGCAAGATAGTAGCTTTGGCTCTCTATTATATTGTTTCTGGTGGTAAGCTGGGTTGGGAGAGTGGTCAAAGAAGGTGGCAGCTGGGCACTTTGACACTTACTGGACCACAGGCGCTTACCTAGGTTGCCTTGTGGATTTTTAGGCGCTCAAGTTTGTGACCAAAAGTTCTACAGTCACTTGTATTGACCCGAGGAAGTGGAAGACCCATGAAACGCGTTGTCTACCATGCATGAATCAACATTACTTCTTCTATTAAATAATGGTTTGTCTTTCTGAGAAGGTTAGAAATTATGCTTCTCATATATATACACCATCTAGTAGTATCACATCATCAAGGGTGCCTCCACCAGTATTTTTAGCATAGTTCATACCCCAAAGGGTTTTTTTAGTCACGAGGATCTTTAGTCATCACAACTAATCCAGGAGAGCGACCGACCAGCATCTGCACCAACAGACCGGAGACACCGAGCGGGGGTGGTTATATTATATTCCCGTTGGCTCACACGGTGGTTACAAGTTTTGCAGCCCACCTTTGTGAGTATAATACTTATACATGTGTTATTACATCGCTTTGTCTAACAATACTGCACCATTGGGCTCCTTGTCTCTCTCACTTAGGGCTGGTGCACACCTAAAGTGAGTGCTTTTAAAAAGGCTAGCGCTTTGAAAAACGCTTGGCTTATGTGTTTGAATGGGATGGATCACACCAGACCGATGTGATTTTTTCCCAAACGCAAACGCAGGTCCTGCAGCATTTCTAAAGTGATTCAGCCTCACTCAGTGTTAAGCATAGGAAAGTGAAAATCGCTCTAAAAAGCTCTAGAACGGAGCGATTTTCCTTCCTTTTTAAAAAAAAAAATAAAAAAGCTGTTTACTTCCAGCTCTACTGTACAAAAAATAGAAGAATTGCTGCACCAAAATGCACCAAAAATTGCAAGGCATAACTAGTAAGAATGTTTCTGTACCGTGTTAGCCAAGCAATTTATGTAGGTAGAAAAAAACAAAGTCTTGTAAAAGTAATACCTTTTAATGGCTAACTGATAAAGTTAAACAATGCAAGCTTTCTGGGATCTAGTCCCCTTCTTCAGGCATATTTCCAGATGTTAGCTGAAGTAAAAACACTGATGCAGGTAAATAGTAAACACAACGATGGCAGTTGTGCTGGTTGCTGTTTAGCAGTTAGATGTCAGGTGATCAGCAGGCTGGAGCCAGTGAGCTCATGCAAGCAAACATGAAATCTAGCAGGTTTCTGAAGATCATGAAGCCAAGTCAATCATGTTACATAAGGAGTCATGAATCCTGTTCCACAATTTAAACCTTCTGTTAAAGAGACACTGAAGCGAGACTAAATCTCGCTTCAGCTCTCATATATAGCAGGGGCACGTGTGCCCCTGCTAAAACGCCGTTATACCGCGGCTAAACGGGGGTCCCTTCACCCCCAACCCACCCCCCGCAAAAGATGGTCAGCAAGTTGGTCGTAGAAATCTTCTTCCTGGAGGCAGGGCTAACGGCTGCAGCCCTGCCTCCAGTCGCGTCTATCAGACGCGCATCGCCGCCTCTCCCCCGCCCCTCTCAGTGAAGGAAGACTGAGAGGGGCGGGGGAGAGGCGGAGATACGCGCTGACAGACGCACGTGGGGCAGGGCTGCGGCGGTTAGCCCTGCCCCAACCAGGAAGCGCTCCCCCGCATTACGGAGGGGGTTTGGGGGGACAGGGACCCCCGTTAAGCCGCGGGATAGCTGCGTTTTAGCAGGGGCACACGTGCCCCTGCTATATATGAGGTCTGAAGCGAGATCTATTCTCGCTTCAGACTCTCTTTAATGTCTTGAACATTTTCATAAATTTGTACTTAGAAATCTTTCTTGCTTGTTAATTTTTGAAGTTACCCTTAAGAATAAGTACTTTGAGATCTTGCATGCTGTGTCCTGGTTCACAGAAGTGTTAGTCCATTTTACCATCATTCATTTTAAAGCGGTGATGGTTCATTCTTGTGCGCAGTTTTTGTCCTGTTTCTCCTATATAGATTCCTCTTAAAGGGAAGGTTCAGGGAGGGTGGGTAAAAAATCAAAATCAATTTCCACTTACCTGGGGCTTCCTCCAGCCCGTGGCAGGCAGGAGGTGCCCTCGCCGCCGCTCCGCAGGCTCCCGGTGGTCTCCGGTGGCGCGCCCGACCTGGCCAGGCCGGCTGCCAGGTCGGGCTCTTCTGCGCTCCAAGTCCTGGTACTTCTGCGTCCCACGCCGGCGCTCTGACGTCATCGGACGTCCTCCGGGCTCTACTGCGCATGCGCAATAGTTCTGCGCATGCGCAATAGAGCCCGGAGGACGTCCGATGATGTCAGCGCGCCAGCGTGGGACGCAGAAGTACCAGGACTTGGAGCGCAGAAGAGCCCGACCTGGCAGCCGGCCTGGCCAGGTCGGGCGCGCCACCGGAGACCACCGGGAGCCTGCGGAGCGGCGGCGAGGGCACCTCCTGCCTGCCACGGGCTGGAGGAAGCCCCAGGTAAGTGGAAATTGATTTTGATTTTTTACCCACCCTCCCTGAACCTTCCCTTTAAGGGGCATTTCATGCAGCGTATCATGTAATCAACATTGGATGATTCACAGGAAAATTGGTCTGATATTTGATGATATTTCTGTGAGTTTGGTATTTGTATTTGGCTTGTGCACAAGATATAAGGGCAGGTCTCACACTTTGCATTATTGCAGGGTAATGTGCCTGGAGTTTCTGGAGTAGATAATGCACTTCTGATAATCATTTGTCTCAAATTAGGAGGTTGTCTGAAAGCAAGCAGTGGTACATCAGGAAAAACTTCCTTCAGGAGTTTGTCTTTATGAAGTATCGGTTGCAGGGCTTTCGATATCTTCCTCAGTGTCTTTAATCTTGGGTTGTAGGTGACCACTATTGGGACTCTGTTGTTTTCAGTCTTTGGTGTGTACTTCAATAGTTCCTCTCTGGATTTTAAAGTTGCTCGGTGTATTTGATCGTCAACAATTTGTGGATGATATCCTTGATCTATGAATATATTACGTAGTGACATAAGTTGTCTGTCTCTGTCCTCTGAATTAGAACATATTCGGTTACCGTATATACTCGAGTATAAGCCGACCTTTTCACCCCCAAAAAATTCCCTATAAGTGGGGGTGTCGGCCTATACTCGAGTCACCTCTCCTGAGTACCCCCGCCATGTGAGGAATGGAAACAGCTCCGGAGCTTCAGAGAGCCTTGCCGGCATGCGTATAGAGCGAGTGTCCCCTTCATCATAAACAATGTAGTGGATGGCTTGCAGATTCTTGTTATACCCTCCGGTATATGCAGTGAAGTGAATGCCCCCCCCCCCCCCGGATGGCCCCTCTCCCCGGTATATGCGGAGTGATGCGCATCGGAGCGTGCTTCCTTCACTCACCGTTCAGCGTTGTCCTCCTCGATTCCGCATCGGCCTCTCTCTCATCGCCCTCTCTCTCACCGCTATGACACATGTTCAACTCCGTCCACCTCAATGCCGTATCAGCCTCTCGCTGTCTCATCGCTATGACGCCATAGCGATGAGACAGCGAGAGGCTGATACGGCATCGAGGTGGACGGAGTTGAACATGTGTCATAGCGGTGAGAGAGAGGGCGGTGAGAGAGAGGCCGATGCGGAATCGAGGAGGACAACGCTGAGCAATGAGTGAAGGAAGCACGCTCCGATGCGCATCACTCCGCATGTACTGGTGGGGCCACAATTCACAATCATCACCACCGCATACCTGCACGTGGTGGGGGGAGGGGGGCACAACAAGCATCTGCATGCCATACACAGCACTGAATATGAGGGGGACACTCGCTCTATACACATGCAGGCAAGTCACTAGTAGGGAGACAGCACTTTTTATATAGAGTGTGTCTGTGTGAAGCACCCTTCCTGCTGGTACCCTCCCTGGCCTTCGATTACTGCCTGGCCTCCACATGGCTCACATACAATATCACACTGGCCAGGAGCAATGACCTGATTGAGACTGGGCAGTGAGCATGCTTGAAGGATAGGAAAGGAACTGCTGCAACCTGTGAGCCCCAGTTCTTATTCCATTAGATAACATTATTTTTAATTATTAGAATTATAATTCCACCCACACCACCAAATAATTGCCATTTACTTACCTGGGGCCTCTTCCAGACCCCCAAAGTCTATCGGGTCCCTGCAGCATTTGCTATCCTCGGCTTATACTCGGGTCACTCACTTTTTCCTGCTTTTTGTGGTAAAAGTTGGGGAGTTGGTTTATACTCGGGTCGGCTTATACTCGAGTATATACGGTATACCTCAGAGCCTGGCTGTAAACAATAGATTTTTTTGGTGTGTTCTGGGTGGAAACTATTCCACTTGAGGTAAATATGCCGGTCAGTTGGTTTACGGTAGATGGATGTTTCTAAAAATCTATTTTGTATATAAATTGTGGTATCCAGGAAACTGACATGGGAGGATGAAAAGTTGAGAGTTAATTTGATGTTCTTGTGGAACTCTGAGAGGTTTTTGTGGAATTTGATTAATTCTTCCTTTGATGATGTCCAGATTAGTAGGATATCATCTTTAAATCTAAAGTAAGCCCATGGTTTAATTTCACAAGTTGAAAGGAAGTTTTCCTCCAATCTGGCCATAAATAAATTTGCATACTGGGGTGACATCCTACTTCCCATAGCACTGCCCATTATCTGTAGATATATATAATTTCCAAATGAAAAATAGTTGTGAGTTAGTATATACCTGATAAGTTGTAGTGTGGGCTCTGTTGGTAGATCATTAAGTTGAAGGAAATGTTGGCATGCTGCAATACCGTCCTCGTGTGGAATGTTAGTATACTATTTACCTGCATCAGCGTTTTACTTCAGCTAACATCTGGAAATATGCCTGAAGAAGGGGCCTAGATCCCAGAAAGCTTGCATCATTTAACTTTATCAGTTAGCCATTAAAAGGTATTACTTTTACAAGACTTTGGTTTTTTCTACCTACAATAAGGCATAACTAGAAAATCGCTAGGCACGTGCCTAGAATCGCTTCGAAATATCACTTCTAAAAATGTGTAGCATTTGCAATTACGCTAGCACTTTTAGGTGTGCACCAACCCTTACAGGGACTTGGAGGTTACAAGTAACCATCAAGGGTTGAAACCTTGCCTTGTAGGTGATCCTTCTCTGTGACTAACATCGTACATCAACACCGGATTGACACTATGTAATTTACAAACATGTGAAAGCTGAAAAACATCTACCCAGAAATGTCCTGCTCACGTTAGAAGCGGAAATTGCCTCAGGCCCAATGAAAAGAAAAGTGTTGCGAAACAGTATGGTAATTGTCTTTGAACCACATTTTAAGTACATTTTTGTAAAGAATGTAAAGAATTCAATTTGAAAAATAAATACGCAGTCTATGCAGTCATCTGATTCTGGTGATAAACAAAACCACCCTGATTTTGCATCTGCTTTTGTATTAACCCCTCTAGCAGGCAGCATCCCCCCCCCCCCCCTTTTGCATAGAGTATACTATGAAAAGAGTAAAAGTTCACATCTTCTTTGAAGTCTGCCTGTAATGACATATTTAAAAAAATCACCTAGACAACAGCCCATTCATTTCACGTCTAGGGATGGCCCTGCCTTGGAGAACTCATGGAGAAGCATGAGCTCAGTTTGATCAGCTGATAGATTTGTAAGGTTCTGATTTGCTGGTCCTGATCATGTGTTAAACCAGGAAGTCATCACAGCCAATCAGGAGTCAGACCTTACAAATCTACCAGCTGATCAAGCTGAGCACATGCTTCTCCATGAGTTCTCCTAAGCAGGGCCATCCCTATTCACGTCACCTAAATGAAAAGACTAGGCAGGTGTTTTGTATAGTGCCAGTGTGTAGAATAGGAAGTGGCATAAGCACATGAATAGGCTGCCTGATGTGTCGGAGACAGCAGAGGATGCAGGAACCTCTCTGATGTGTGGATACATGTAAAAGTGCAGCCTGAACATACCAAGGAGGAAGTTGGATTAAGTTTGGAGTAAACGTTTGGGTAGCCCCCAGGGTATGTTCTGGGTACGTTCTGTCCTCTAAAAACCAGCTCCCAGAGGCTGTAAATGTCTTTTCTCCAAAGGTGGTTCCTGAGCCAGAGAAGTCTCTGATCTAATCAGCTCACGTCCTTCCACAACCAGAAAGCAGATATTACACAAAGTAACATGTATTTCTGTTTTACTCCCTTTTATTCTATAAGTGAATGTCTTGTTGTGTGTTTTTGTCAATTTTACTTTTGATTTTGTAAATGTGTTTGTATGTATTCTTTCTGCATTTGTTCCACTTTATGGAATATTAAATCCTTATTTAATAAGTTGGTCTTCTGTGTGCTAAGCAGAGAATTGACATCTAGAGAGAGACTGCAGTGTATTGTGTCACTTATCAGTGCCGTATTGGGCATGATTTACAAAGCTTTTTTCGCCTGTTTTCCTCTGTTTTCACTAGTGTTGGGCGAACACCTAGATGTTCGGGTTCGCGAACGTTCGCCGAACATCGCCGCGATGTTCGGGTGTTCGACCCGAACTCCGAACATAATGGAAGTCAATGGGGACCCGAACTTTCGTACTTTGTAAAACTTCCTTACATGCTACATACCCCAAATTTGCAGGGTATGTGCACCTTGGGAGTGGGTACAAGGGGAAAAAAATATTTGAAAAAGAGCTTATAGTTTTTGAGAAAATTGATTGTAAAGTTTCAAAGGAAAAACTGTCTTTTAAATGTGGAAAATGTCATGTTTCTTTGCACAGGTAACATGCTTTTTGTCCCCATGCAGTCATAAGTGTAATACAGAGAAGAGGTTCCAGGAAAAGGGACCGGTAACGCTAACCCAGCACCAGCAGCAGCACACGTGATGGAACAGGAGGAGGCGCAGGAGGAGAAGGCCACGCTTTGTGAGACACAACAACCCAGGCCTTGCATGAGGACAAAAAGCGTGCGGATAGCATGCTTTGTACCGCCATGCATGCAGTCATAAATGTAATAAAGATAAGAGGTTCAATAAACAGGTACCGGGCGGCAACGCTAACCCAGCAGCAGCAGACGTGATGGAACAGGAGGAGGCGCAGGAGGAGAAGGCCACGCTTTGTGAGACACAACAACCCAGGCCTTGCATGAGGACAAAAAGCGTGCGGATAGCATGCTTTGTACCGCCATGCATGCAGTCATAAATGTAATAAAGATAAGAGGTTCAATAAACAGGTACCGGGCGGCAACGCTAGCCCAGCAGCAGCAGACGTGATGGAACAGGAGGAGGCGCAGGAGGAGAAGGCCACGCTTTGTGAGACACAACAACCCAGGCCTTGCATGAGGACAAAAAGCGTGCGGATAGCATGCTTTGTACCGCCATGCATGCAGTCATAAATGTAATAAAGATAAGAGGTTCAATAAACAGGTACCGGGCGGCAACGCTAACCCAGCAGCAGCAGACGTGATGGAACAGGAGGAGGCGCAGGAGGAGAAGGCCACGCTTTGTGAGACACAACAACCCAGGGCTTGCATGAGGACAAAAAGCGTGCGGATAGCATGCTTTTTATCGCCATGCAGTCATAAATGTAATAAAGATGAGAGGTTCCATAAACAGGGACCGGCAACGCTAACGCAGCAGCACACGTGGAACAGGAGCAGGCGCAGGAGGAGAAGGCCATGCTTTTTGAGACACAACAACGCCGGCCTTGCATGAGGACAAAAAGCGTGCGGATATAGCAGCAATGCTTTTTGCCGCCATGCAGTCATAAATGTAATAAAGATGAGAGGTTCAATAAACAGGGACCGGAAACGCTAAACCATCCCAGATGTTCATTGGTCATGTTACTTAGTTGGGGTCCTGGAGTGTTGCGTAGTCGTTTCCAATCCAGGATTGATTCATTTTAATTTGAGTCAGACGGTCTGCATTTTCTGTGGAGAGGCGGATACGCCGATCTGTGACGATGCCTCCGGCAGCACTGAAACAGCGTTCCGACATAACGCTGGCTGCCGGGCAAGCCAGCACCTCTATTGCGTACATTGCCAGTTCGTGCCAGGTGTCTAGCTTCGATACCCAATAGTTGAAGGGTGCAGATGGATGGTTCGACACAGCTACGCCATCTGACATGTAGTCCTTGACCATCTTCTCCAGGCGATCGGTGTTGGAGGTGGATCTGCACGCTTGCTGTTCAGTGGGCTGCGGCTGCATGGGTGTCAGAAAATTTTCCCACTCCAAGGACACTGCCGATACCATTCCCTTTTGGGCACTAGCTGCGGCTTGCGTTGTTTGCTGCCCTCCTGGTCGTCCTGGGTTTGTGGAAGTCAGTCTGTCGGCGTACAACTGGCTAGAGGAGGGGGAGGATGTCAATCTCCTCTCTAAAGTCTCCACAAGGGCCTGCTGGTATTCTTCCATTTTGACCTGTCTGACTCTTTCTTCAAGCAGTTTTGGAACATTGTGTTTGTACCGTGGATCCAGAAGGGTATAAACCCAGTAATTGGTGTTGTCCAGAATGCGCACAATGCGAGGGTCGCGTTCAATGCAGTCTAGCATGAATTGAGCCATGTGTGCCAGAGTCCTACCAGAATCCTCATCATCCTCTTGTGAGCGTTGTGATAGTTGTTGTGATGCATCATAGTCGTCACCTTCCTCCTGGTCTGCTTCTGCTGACCATTTGCGCTGAATTGTGGAAGTCCAACGTGCACCGCTCTGGCCCTCGTCAGTGGTGGCAGGAAATTCCTGCTCCAACTCCAGCTGTTCCTCCTCCTCTTCTTCGTCATAGCTGCTACTGGGGCCAGCGTTTCCTGAGGCGGATGGCCTGATGTTGGTACCATCACGCTGATCGTTTTCTCCTTCAGATTCCCCCAGTTGCATCATGACAGCTGTTTCCTTGATTTTCAACATTGACCTCTTCAGTAAACACAGCAGTGGTATGGTAATGCTGACTGAAGAGTTGTCACTGCTCACAAGCAACGTGGATTGCTCAAAATTTTGGAGGACTTGTTCAGTGGGCTGCGGCTGCATGGGTGTCAGAAAATTTTCCCACTCCAAGGACACTGCCGATACCATTCCCTTTTGGGCACTAGCTGCGGCTTGCGTTGTTTGCTGCCCTCCTGGTCGTCCTGGGTTTGTGGAAGTCAGTCTGTCGGCGTACAACTGGCTAGAGGAGGGGGAGGATGTCAATCTCCTCTCTAAAGTCTCCACAAGGGCCTGCTGGTATTCTTCCATTTTGACCTGTCTGACTCTTTCTTCAAGCAGTTTTGGAACATTGTGTTTGTACCGTGGATCCAGAAGGGTATAAACCCAGTAATTGGTGTTGTCCAGAATGCGCACAATGCGAGGGTCGCGTTCAATGCAGTCTAGCATGAATTGAGCCATGTGTGCCAGAGTCCTACCAGAATCCTCATCATCCTCTTGTGAGCGTTGTGATAGTTGTTGTGATGCATCATAGTCGTCACCTTCCTCCTGGTCTGCTTCTGCTGACCATTTGCGCTGAATTGTGGAAGTCCAACGTGCACCGCTCTGGCCCTCGTCAGTGGTGGCAGGAAATTCCTGCTCCAACTCCAGCTGTTCCTCCTCCTCTTCTTCGTCATAGCTGCTACTGGGGCCAGCGTTTCCTGAGGCGGATGGCCTGATGTTGGTACCATCACGCTGATCGTTTTCTCCTTCAGATTCCCCCAGTTGCATCATGACAGCTGTTTCCTTGATTTTCAACATTGACCTCTTCAGTAAACACAGCAGTGGTATGGTAATGCTGACTGAAGAGTTGTCACTGCTCACAAGCAACGTGGATTGCTCAAAATTTTGGAGGACTTGGCAGAGGTCCAACATGTTGGCCCAATCGGATCCACAGAAGCTTGGCAGCTGTCCGGATGCGCCTCGGTACTGCGCCGTCATGTACTGGACCACTGCACTCTTCTGCTCGCAAAAGCGGGCTAGCATGTGCAGCGTAGAATTCCAGCGCGTAGGGACATCACACAGCAAGCGATGGTGGGGGAGATTGAAGCGCTCCTGCATCTTGGCGAGTGCCCCCGAAGCAGTACTGGAATTTCTACAATGTTTGGCCACTCGACGCACCTTCAACAGAAGATCGGGCACGCCTGGGTACGTCCTCAGGAACCGCTGAACTACTAGGTTCATCACGTGCGCCAGGCAAGGGATGTGTGTCAGCTTAGCCAACCTTAAAGCGCGAATGAGATTACTCCCATTATCACACACAACCATGCCCGGTTTCAGGTCCAGCGGTGCCAGCCACAAATCCGTCTGTTCCTTTATTCCCCTCCAAATTTCCTCCCCTGTGTGCTGCTTATCCCCAAGGCAGATCAGCTTCAGAAACGCTTGCTGACGCATGCCAACAGCTGTGCTGCACTGCTTCCACGATCCTACTGCTGCTGGAGCTGGGTTAGCGTTTCCGGATGAGGTACAGCTTTGAGATGCGTTGGAGGAGAAGGAGTCAGAGAGGTAGGTGCTGCTGTTGTTATCCAGTGGGAGGGACGGCGGTGCAGCTGTTTGCGGCGTGGGCAACACCCGCGCCGTAGCAGGTGAGGAATCGCTGCCAGGCTCCACAAGGTTCACCCAGTGCGCGGTAAGGGAGATGTATCGACCCTGGCCGAACGCACTCGTCCAGGTGTCAGTGGTGAGGTGAACCTTGCAGGCAACGGCATTCTTCAAGCTTCGGGTTATTTTGCTGACCACGTGCTCATGCAACTCAGGCACTGCAGAGCGCGCAAAGTGGTAGCGGCTGGGAACCACGTAACGTGGGATGGCCACTGACATCATACCCTTGAAGCTGTTTGTCTCCACCACTCGATATGGCAGCATTTCGCAGGCCAGAAGCTTGGCTATGCTGGCTGTTACTGCCACGGCCCGGGGGTCATTTGCTGGCAATTTCCTCTTGCGCTCAAACATCTCCGACACAGACAACTGAACCGTAGGGCTGCACACTGAAGGGCTGTTGGTTGTTGTGTTTGATGATGAACACTGGGAGACCTCAAGAGCACTACTCCGGAAAGTGACAGTGTCAGCGTCGTCTGATGTTTGCGAATGTTGTGAACCACGCAATGGCTGGGCTACTGCTGCTGCTGAGGCGGGTCTGGTGGTGAGTCTGGTGAACACAAGGGAGGCAGTGTTGCTGGTGGTACCCTGTCCTGCCGCGTTTGCCCACAGAGTGGGATGTTTGGATAGCATGTGGCGGCTCATGCTGGTGGTGGAGAGGTTGTTAATACTTTTCCCCCTGCTCAGGCGGGTCTTGCACACCTTGCAAATCGCCATGGTAACATCCTCAGTGCAGTCTTCAAAGAAAGCCCAGACTTTGGAGCACCTGCCTTGCTGGCGATTTCTATTTGCGCCTCTTTTGCCTCTCACTTGAACTTCCACGCTTGTGGTGCCTGAAATTGCGCGCCGCCTACCTTGTGGCACAAGGCGAACTCGTGCACGTGCAGCAGTGGGTTCTTCAACAGACTCATCTGTGCTGCTGCTACGACGGCGATGTTCTCGTTCACAAACAAAATCTGGGTCTATGTCCACATTGTCCATACCCTCCTCTTCCATCTCCTCAAACTCGTCATATGTCATTGTGGGGGGCCGCCGCCGTGGAGTAGAGCTCCCCAGAACAACCTCTGCGCAGCTCACTCCAACGTCGTCTTCCAGAGCTTCTCGGCCGACCTCCTGCAATTGCAACCCCTCCTGCCCAACTTGCTCTGGGATTTGGGTTTCAAAGTCCTCGGACTCACCTTGTATTTCAGTGCCCGGTGCATTTCCCACAGTTAATGGTTGTGAATCCGGGCACAACATTTCTGGCTGTTCCTCCATTGACCTTTCAAAGGTGGAAATTTGTTGGGCTGGGAATAGCTCCTGCGAATACCCCATTGTGTCCTGAGGTAATTCATCGGACTGGTTATCTGGCAGTTGTGTGCGTGGTGTCGCTGCCGGTTGTGTCAGCTTTGTGCCCACTGGCTCCTTGTAACTGGCTGAGGACTCGGACCTCGTGCGTGATGTGCTGGTGCTGCTTAACCCACTGCTGGACGCTTGAGAGGTCATCCAAGTAATTATCTGGTCCTGTTCTTTTGGATCTGTGAGGGTGGTTGTCCTGGACAACATGGGCGGTATTGAGTGGGTTTTCTTGGGTGCTCCCCTGTGGCCTGTACGTGAACCGTCAGGGGAAACACCTCTTCCCTTGCCCCTCCCTCTTTCACCAGATTTCTTCCTCATTTCACTTATCCTTAAAGTACACGCTGACTGGCAGCAGTACAGTGGCAGTACAGAAATGCTATACAGTGGTGGGTGAGCGGTGTACCACTATTGCCAGCAGCGACACAGAGCACAATGCTATACAGTGGCGGGTGAGCGGTGTACTACTGTTCCCAGGCCCAGCAGACACAGAGTGGAAGTAAACACAATGCTATATAGTCTGGCTGAGCCGTGTACACAGAGTGGCAGTACACACAATGCTATATAGTCTGGCTGAGCGGTGTACACAGAGTGGCAGTACACACAATGATATATAGTCTGGCTGAGCGGTGTACACAGAGTGGCAGTACACACAATGATATATAGTCTGGCTGAGCGGTGTACACAGAGTGTCAGTACACACAATGATATATAGTCTGGCTGAGCGGTGTACACAGAGTGGCAGTAAACAATGCTATATATAGCGTGGCTGAGCGAGGTACACAGTGGCAGTACACACAATGCTATATAGTCTGGCTGAGCAGTGTACACAGAGTGTCAGTAAACAATGCTATATAGTCTGGCTGAGCCGTGTACACAGTGTCAGTAAACAATGGTATATAGTCTGGCTGAGCGGTGTACACAGAGTGTCAGTAAACACAATGCTATATATTGCGTGGCTGAGCGAGGTGCACAGTGGCAGTACACACAATGCTATATAGTCAGGCTGAGCCGTGTACAGAGTATCAGAAAACACAATGCTATATATAGCGTGGCTGAGCGGTGTACACAGAGTGTCAGAAAAAACAATGCTATATATAGCGTGGCTGAGCGAGGTGCACACAGTGGCAGTACACACAATGCTATATATAGTCTGGCTGAGCGGTGTACACAGAGTGTCAGTAAACACAATGCTATATATAGCGTGGCTGAGCAAGGTACAGTGGCAGTAAACAATGCTATATATAGTGTGGCTGAGCGAGCAGTGTACTACTGTTCCCAGCAGCGACACACAATGACTGGGGGGGACCCTGGCTAGCGTGGCTGGAGCGCGAACTACCCTGCCTGCCTACCCAAAGCTAAACCCACAGACAAATGGCGGAGATATGACGTGGTTCGGGTATTTATTTACCCGAACCACGTGACCGTTCGGCCAATCAGAGCTCGTTCGGGTCCGAACCACGTGACCCGTTCGGCCAATCACAGCGCTAGCCGAACGTTCGGGGAACGTTCGGCCATGCACTCTTAGTTCGGCCATGCGGCCGAACGGTTTGGCCGAGCACCGTCAGGTGTTCGGCCGAACTCGAACATCACCCGAACAGGGTGATGTTCTGCAGAACCCGAACAGTGGCGAACACTGTTCGCCCAACACTAGTTTTCACCTTATCTATGTTACTTTTTAAGCTCCCAAAGAGCAAAAATATAATACAATTAAAGCGTAATAAAACCCAGCATTTCTTCTTTGCTCTTAAAAATTATTTACAGCATATTATATACAACCAGCATTTTTTTTACTAGAACAGCATTCAAAGGGTTACACACAGGACTTGAAAGTTCAGTGCAGAGAAATCTGGACGCATCAGAAGTGTAGAGAACGTTAATATCTTTTGTTTACTTAATTGTATCAAGTGAAGAATGTGGCAAATTCTCTGACTGTGCAGAAGCTCCTGACACAAACAGACACTCAAAGCATGTCTGCCTTCAATACATAATGAATAAAACCAGTTATGAATAAAATGCAAAGTCAGCTCTCAAAGCAAAAAAAATGTACTTTTGGGAAGTAATAATTTTTAAATGAATAATAATAATACTTATGCACAAATGCAAGTATGATAGCCGTATGGCATATAAAAAGTAGGAGAACATGTTTTTATTGAATATTAGCTGATGACCCGGCGTTGCCCGGGTATGTATTTGGCTGGTGTTGGCTCCACCCACTTTTCCTAACCCTAACACACAAACACTCAAATACCAAGATTGTGAGCTTTGGGGTCTTTGGCATCGATAATTTGTATATTCCCATAGAAATTAAACAAATCAGATAGGCTGTTTGTGGCTCCGCCCTTCTCCAGAATTTGAACCCCAGTCAACCAATGATCAACTGTAGCAGGTTTGAGACATCTGCTATTAACAGTGTAACAATGGCAGCAATTTAAATATGCCTCTTGAAAATCAACAGGTGAATTTTGATTGGCTATTATAGACTCCACCCACTTTCCTGAATATTAATCAGTCACCCAGTGATCATCTGGGCAAAGTTTGAGAACCCTGCCATTAAGAGTTTAAGAATGGTTGCAGTTTATATATTCCCAGTAAAATTTGTTTTGGGCTCCGCCCACTTTTTTGTAACCTGGACACACAGGCACTCAATGACCAATTTTGTGAGCTTTGGGGTCCTTGGCATCGATACTTTGTATTTTCCCAGTGAAATGAAACAAATGGCTGTGGCTCCGCCCCTTTTCTGAATTTGAACCCCAGTAACCCAATGACCAAATGTTTGAGTATTGTGCCATTAACAGTGCACGATTGGCAGCAATTTTAATATTCCCCTTGAAAAACAACAGGTGAATTTTGATAAGCTTTTTTAGGCTCAACCCACTTTTCTGAATATTAATCCCAGCCACCCAGTAACCAGCTGTGCAAAATTTGAGAACCCTGCCATTAACAGTGAAGAAGGGCTGCAGTTTATGTTTTCCCAGGGAAATCTGTTTTGACTCCACCCACTTTTTGTAATCTTGGCATACAATGACCAAGTTTTGAGCTTTCAGGTTCTTGGCATCAAAATGGTGTGAATGGAAGCATTTTATCCAGCAAAGAAATCTGATTTTTTTTTGTGGCTCCGCCCCTTTAGTGCATTTGAACCCCAGTCACTTAATGACCGACTGTAGCAGGTTTGAGGCCTCTGCCATTAAGAGTGGAAGAATGGCAGCAGTTTCAATATTCCCCTTGAAAATCAATAGGTGAGTTTTGATTGGCTGTTGTAGGCTCCACCCCCTTTCCTGAGTAATAATTCCAGTCAGTCAGCGACCAACTGTGTCAAGTTTGAGAACCCTGCCAATAACAGAATGGCTGAAATCAATGTAACAAATCTGATTGGCTGTTTACGGCTCCACCCCCTTTAGTGAATTTGGACCCCAGTCACCCAATGACTGTTTTAGGTTTGAGACCTCTGCCATTAAGAGTGTAAGAATGGTAGCAATGTAAATATTCCCCTTGAAAATCAATAGATTATTTTTTATTTGCTGTTCTAGGCTCCACCCACATTTCAGAATATCAATCCCAGTCACCCAGTGACCAACTGTGTCAAGTTTTAGAACCCTGCCATTAACAATGTAAGAATGGTTTATATTTTCCCATGTAAAAAGTTAGTTGTTTTTGGTTCCGCCCACTGTCTCTATCCTTGACATAAAGTCACTCAATGACCAAGTTTATGAGCTTCGGGGTCCTTGGCATCAATAAGTTGCAATTTCCCACTGAAATTAAATAAATCTGATTGGCTGATTGTGGCCTGCCCCCTTTTCAGAATTTAAACTCCAGTCTTCCAGTGACTGACTGTACCAGATTTAAGGCCTCTGCCATTAAGAGTGTATGAAGGGCAGCAATGTAAATAATCCCCTTGAAAATCAATCAATCCCAATCACCCAGTGACCAACTGTGCCAAGTGTGAGAACACTGCCATTAACACTGTAAGAATGGTTGCAGTTTACATTTTCCCATGTAAAAAATGTAGTTGTTGGCGCCGCCCATTTTTTCTAAGCTTGACATACAATCACTCAATTACCAAGTTTATGAGCTTTGGGGTCCTTGGTATCAATAATTTGTATATTCCCATTGAAATTAAACAAATCTGATTGGCTGTTTGTGGTTCCGCCCCCTTTCAGAATTTGAACCCCGGTTACTCAGTGACCAACTGTACCAGGTTTGAGGCACCTGCTATTAACAGTGTAAGAATGGCAGCAATTAAAATATTCCCCTTGAAAATCAACAGGTGAATTTTGATTGGCTTTTGTAGGCTCCACCCATTTTCCTGAACATTAATCCCAGTCACCCAATGACCAACTGTGCAAAGTTTGAGAACCCTGCCATTAACAGTGTAAGAATGGCTGCAGTTTATGTTTGACCAGTGAAATTTGTTTTTGGCTCCACCCACTTTTTATAACCTTGACACACAGTCACTCAATGACCAAGCTTGTGAGCTTTCGGGTTCCTGGCATCAAAAATGTGTGAATGGAAGCAGTTTATCCACCAAGGAAATCTGATTGGCTGTTTGTGGCCCCGCCCCTTAGTGAATTTGGACCCCAGTCACCCAATGACCGACTGTAGCAAGTTTGAAGCCTCTGCCGTTAACAGTGTAAGAATGGCAGCAGTTTAAATATTCCCCTTAAAAATCAATAGGTGAATTTTATTTGGCTGTTGTAGGCTCCACCCACTTTCCTGAATCTTTATCCCATTCACCCAGTGACCAAGTGTACCAAGTTTGAGAACCCTGCGATTATCAGTTTAAGAATGGTTGCAGTTTACATTTTCCCATTTAAAATGAACGGCTGAAATTTGATTGGCTATTTTATGCTCTAGTACAAATTCCACATAAATGAATATGGGGCTTTAAATGAACAAAATACAGTCTTTAATTCTTCTTATAGATATCTTCACAATGCCTCACGTGATAACTTTGCCCTCATATGTTAAAGACAGCTCCCACTTACTTACTGTATTGGATGAAATCCATGTACCAAACAAAAGTATACTGGTATCGTTAGACGTAGAAGCATTATACAGTAGTATACCACACGATAGGGGGATCCAAGTGGTACAAAAATTCTTGAGCAAGATGGGTAATGATTTTAGAGAACTCAACACTTTTGTTGTAGATTTACTATATTTCCTTTTGACTCACAATGTTTTTATATTTGGTGGGGCCCTTTACCTCCAGGTGCAGGGAGCAGCGATGGGGACAACGTGTTCCCCGTCGTATGCTAATCTGTACCTGGGGGGGGGGGGTGGGAGGAACAAATTTTCGCTGAGGATGGATATGACTTTATGCATCTGATCTCTACATGGCACAGATTCATAGATGACGTGTTTTTTGTATGTGAGGGTACTGAACAGGAACTTCATGAGTTCGTTGGGTGGCTTAATGTCAACGATTGGAATTTGAAGTTCACTTATTCTTACAGCCACACTGAACTTGAATTTTTAGACTTAAGAATTATAAAACAAGAAGATGGTACCCTGTCCACTACTTTATATCGTAAACCCACAGCCACGAACTCTATTCTTAGAGCTGACAGTGCACATCCTATTAATACCATCAATAGCATCCCTTATTCCCAATATCTGAGAACGAGAAGGAATTGTACTGATATAAACAACTTTCAGATTGAGGCCAAACTGTTACAAAAGAGACACTCCTGCAGAGAGGATACTCTAAAAAAAGTCTTAAACGGGCCTATAATAGGGCCCTGGGACAGGATAGAAAAACACTTTTGCATAGAAAAAAGGTGAGCAAAAGGAGTAGACAGAATGAAAAGGATTTCTCTTTATCAATGGTTACAACATACTGTGGGGAACATCAAATTATTAAACAAACGCTGAATAAATTTTGGCCCATCTTGAAACAGGATAAAATACTAAGCAAAGCAGTACCCAGATACCCACGAGTAGTATTTAGAAGATCCCAGACCATTGGTACCCAAATTATGAATAGTCACTATCAAGGAAGTTTGCGTGGAGAACCATGCAAAACTCGGGGGACATATGGATGTGGGGGGTGTGCTTATTGCCAGTATATTTATAGGGGACAAAATATAGAACTGATAGCGAGAGGAACTACCATCAAACTTAGACATTATGCAAACTGCAGTACGTTGGCTGTAGTATATATAGCCATCTGTAAATGTAACGCCTTCTATATCGGCAAAACAAAAAGAGAACTGAAAGAAAGGATATATGAGCATCTCTATGATACTGGTAAGAAGGGAGAAAAATCCGCAATAGCTAAACACCTCATAGAAGCCCATGGTGGTAACAAGAGGTATATAAAATTTGCAGTGTTGGATAGGATCCACCCTAATTTAAGAGGTGGAGACATAGATAAGAAACTTTATCAAATTGAGGCCAAGTGGATATGGAAACTAAAGGCAGAGGAAAAAACGAATTTAAATGACTACATTAGCTATAAGATGTTTTTGTAAAAATATGTGAACCTCTGTATATGTGGGACATGTGTATTACAGGGACAGGGCATTCTTATATGTCTTGTAGAATTTTCAGACAGGTATTTGTATGTGGTATTAATTACTTTTTTGACCGTAGATTTGTGACCTACATAGGGACATTGTGCTGGTCTTGGTGATATTTGTCTATTGTCCATATGGTATAGCGTGTCCTCTGGTGGTTGTCTGGTGGATGGATTTATGTATATGCACACTGGGTATGTTATTGATGAACTGTCATCTAAGTTATGACCCATAGGTGGCGCTATTTAGGTGGTGGGCATTCTGACACTTGTCTTGCGGGCGGGCTCGGCGTATTTATATACACTTGTACGGGGGAGGCGTGTGGGTCACTCCTTGCCTAGCAGCGCCAGACTTGGGATGTACACGTTTTTTCTGGGGTTTCATTGGGGGTCGTTTCACGTGGGCCTTTTGCCTCTCTCTGCTCATCGTAGATGATGGGAGAGAGGTCACTTCCGGGGCGGGTTGACATACTTCCGCCCGGATACTTGCGTTCCACTTCAGTACTGGCGTGTGGATCACGGCAGCGTGGTGTATTGACCAACCCTTCTGCACTCTTCTGATTGGCCCGCACTGGGCTTATCTAGTCACATGATTCTCCTCCATTTGTCTACTCCTTCTCCCGGGGATAGCTGTGGCAGCCGGGACTCGTCCGTGAACACCAGTCTTTATAGCTTCTCAGGTACAGGATATGCTTATATGCTTATATAGCTTTACACACTTGGTGCTGTTACAGTTACACTGTGGTGCATATATGAATATATGGATTATCATGGGATATGTCGTTCAGATTGGTGGTACACTATATATGTGGGTGTTTTTGGTGTATGGATTACATTATGTATTACAGCCGTTGGGACATATGTCTGCACAGACAATTTATATGTATAAATGATGCTTTATGGTAGCCTGTGGTTGCCATTACATCTTGTGTAACACACTATATGTGTTTATACATACCATGCTGATATACAGTTGTCTGGTATAGATATGTATATTACCCATACGGTATTGTACCTCTTGGAGACTGGGGGTCCACATTGGCATCTGTGCATGTTCTATCACATTATATATAGGGTGTTCTATGGTATGAATGGTGTCCTTTAATGCCTGTTAGATGATAGGGTATGGATGTAGGCACCCCTTGCATATATAATTTCAGGTGTGGGGATTTTGGTACACTATCTATATAATGGACTAGCTGATTGCCCGGCGTTGCCCGGGTATGTATTTGGCTGGTGTTGGCTCCGCCTACTTTTTCTAACCCTAACACACAATTACTCACTGACCAAGTTTGTGAGCTTTGCGGCCTTTGGTATCAATAATCTGCATTGAAATGAAACAAATCTGATTGGGTGTGTGTGGCTCCACCCCCTTTTCTGAATTTGAACCCCAGTCACCCAATAACCAACTGTACCAGGTTTGAGGCCTGTGCCATTAACAGTTCAAGAATGGTAGCAATTAAATATTCCCCTTGAAAAACAACAGGTGAAGTTTGATTCACTTTTGTAGGCTCCACCCACTTTTCTGAATATTAATTTCAGTCACCCAGTGACCAACTGTGCAAAGTTTAAAAACCCTGCCATTAACAGAATGGCTGCAGTTTACATTTTCTCAGTGAAATTTGTATTTGTCTTCACCCACTGATGACCCGGCGTTGCCCGGGTATGTATTTGACTGGTGTTGGCTCCACCCACTTTCTAACCCTAACGCACAAACACTCAATGACCAAGTTTGTGAGCTTTGGGGTCCTTGGCATCAATAATTTGTATATTCCCATAGAAATTAAACAAATCAGATAGGCTGTTTGTGGCTCCACCCCTCTCCAGCATTTGAACCCCAGTCAACCAATGACCAACTGTAGCAGGTTTGAGGCATCTGCTATTAACAGTGTAAAAATGGCAGCAATTTAAATATTCCACTTGAAAATCAACAGGTGAATTTTGATTGGCTACTATAGGCTCCACCCACTTCCCTGAATATTAATCTCAGTCACTCAGTGACCATCTGGGCAAAGATTGGGAACCCTGAAATAAACAGAAGGGCTGCAGTTTACACTTTTCCAGTGAAATTTGTTTTTGGCTCCGCCCACTTTTTGTAACCTGGACACAAAGTCACTACTCAATGCCCAAGTTTGTGAGTTTTGGGGTCCTTGGCATCAATAATTTGTATTTTCCCATTAAATGAAACAAATCTGATTCACTGTTTGTGGCTCTGTCCCCTTTTCTGAATTTGAACCCCAGTGACCCAATGACCAACTGTACCAGGTTTGAGGCTTGTGCCATTAACAGTGCAAAAATGGCAGCAATTTTAATATTCTCCTTGAAAAGTGACATGTGATTTTTGATTGGCATTTTTAGGCTCCACCCACTTTTCTAAATATTAATCCCAGTCACCCGGTAACCAGCTATGCTAAGTTTGAGAACCCTGCCATTAACAGTGAAGACGGGCTGCAGTTTACAATTTCCCAGAAAAATCTGTTTTTAACTCCACCCACTTTTTGTAACCTTGACACACAGTCACTACTCAATGACCAAGTTTGTGAGCTTTTGGGTTCCTGGCATCAAAATTGTGCTAATATAAGCAGTTTATCCAGCAAAGAAATCTGGCTGTTTTTGGCTCCGCCCCTTTACTGAATTTGAACCCCAAACACTTAAAGGGAACCTGAAGTGAGTAAAAGTATTTAAAATAAACACATGACGTCGCTGCTAATGAATATTACATACTTACCTCACTGTCAGTTCCTCTCAGAAGCTCACCATTTTCTCCTTACAGTGATCACTTCCAGTTCTGACAATATTTTGTCAGAACTGAAATATACCAGTTGCTGTCAGTTATATATCAGCAGCTGTCAGTTACAACTGAATGTACAAGGTAATGTCCATGTTTCCCTATGGCTCAAGTGAGCGATATTACAGTTTAACAGTGTGATGAGCAGGAAGCTGTTATGGGGTAATGGCCATTTTTAAAATGGAGGACGGAGAATTCTATTGATCACAGTGGACAAATGGGACACGGGAGAGGAGAAAGAGATTGGGGAGTAGACTGCATGGGAGGTAAGTATGACCTGTGCATGTTTATTTTGACTTTTTATTTTCAGTTCAGGTTCTCTTTAACGACCGACTGTAGCAGGTTTGAGGCCTCTGCTATTAACAGTGTGAGAATGGCTGCAGTTTCAACATTCCCCTTGAAAATCAATAGGTGAATTTTGATTGGCTCTTGTAGGCTCCACCTACTTTTCCGAATATTAATTCTAGTCACCCAGTGACCAACTGTGTGAAGTTTGAGAACCCTGCCATTAACAGTGTAAGAAAAGCTGCAGTTTACATTTCCCCATGTAAAAAGTTAGTTGTTTTTGGCTCAGCCCACTATTTCTAATCTTGACATACAGTCACTTAATGACCAAGTTTATGAGCTTTGGGGTCTTTGGCATCAATAAGTTGCATTTCACCATTGAAATTAAACAAATCTGATTGGCTGTTTTTGGCCCGCTCCTTTCAGAATTTAATCCCCAGTCTCCCAGTGACTGACTGTACCAGATGTTAGGCCTCTGCCATTAAGAGTGCATGAATGTCAGCAATGTAAATATTCCCCTTGAAAATCAAAAGGTGAATTTTGATTGGCTGCTGTAGGCTCCACCCACTTTTCTGAATATTAGTCTCAGTCACCCAGTGGCCAACTGTGTCACGTTTGAGAACCCTGCCAATAACAGAATGGCTGAAATCAATCTAACAAATCTGATTGGCTGTTTGTGGCTCCACCCCTTTAGTGAATTTGGACCCCAGTCACCCAATGACTGACTGTATCAGGTTTGAGGCCTCTGCCACTAACAGTGTAAGAATGGTAGCAATGTGAATATTCCCCTTGAAAATCAATAGGTTCATTTTGATTGGCTGTTGTAGGCTCCACCCACATTTCTGAATATTCATCCCAGTCACCCAGTGGCCAATTGTGTAAAGTTTGGGAACCCTGCAATGTAAAAAATGAAGTTGTTGGCACTGCCCACTTTTTCTAACCTTGACATACAGTCACTCAATTATCAAGTTTATCAGCTTTGGGGTCCTTGGTATCAATACTTTGTATATTCCCATTGAAAAATAAACAAATCTGGCTGTTTGTGGCTCCGCCCCCTTCCTGAATTTGGACCCTAGTCACCCAGTGTCCAACTGTACCAGGTTTGAGGCATCTGCTTTTACCAGTATAAGAGAATGGTAGCAGATGAAATATTCCCTTTGAAAATCAAAAGGTGAATTTTTATTGGCTGTTGTAGGCTCCACCCACCTTCCAAAATCTTAATCTGTCACCCAATGACCAACTGTGCAAAGTTTGAGAATCCTGCCATTAACGGTGTAAGAATGGTTGCAGTTTATATTTTCCCAGTAAAAGTTGTTTTGGCTCCACCCACTTTTTGTAACCTTGACACACAGTCACTCAATGACCAAGTTTGTGAGCTTTCAGGTTCCTGGCATCAAAAATGTGTGAATGGAAGCAGTTTATCCACTAAGGAAATCTGATTGGCTGTATGTGGCCCCGCCCCTTTAGTGAATTTGGACCCCAGTTACCCAATGACCGACTGTAGGAAGTTTGAAGCCTCTGCCATTAACAGTGTAAGAATAGCAGCAGTTTAAATATTCCCCTTGAAAATCAATAGGTGAATTTTGATTGGCTGTTGTAGGCTCCACTAGGTATGAGCGTAATGACCTAATTACGATTTCGCGAAATTTCGCGTACTTAGTGTAATTACGATTATGGCCGTAAGTACATAATCGTAATGAAGAAGGATTTCGCGAAATTTCGCGTAAGCGTAATTTTCGCGTAATTTTCGCATTACAGTGGGTTCATGCCGTAATTTCGCATTAAACGCTACCGTAATTTCGCGTTAAACCGTAACGCTCCGTATAATATAAAAAAGCCGCCGACTTTAAGGGTTAATAGCAAAGTCCCCTTAAATGCTAAGAGCCTCAAATTTGGAGAATATATTAAGGAGATCAGGAGGAATAAGAGGAAAACATTTTTTTTCAAAAAGACCTTATAGTTTTTGAGAAAATCGATGTTAAAGTTTCAAAGTAAAAATGTAAACATTTAAAAACCCGCCGACTTTAACGGTTAATAGCAAAGCCTGCTTAAAGTTTAGGAACACCAAATTCCTAGGGTATATTAAGGGGATCAGTGGGAATAAGAGGGAAAAATTTTTTTTCAAAAAGACCTTATAGTTTTTGAGAAAATCGATTTTTAAGTTTCAAGGGCGAAAATGTCTTTTAAATTCGGAAAATGTCAGTTTTTTTTGCACAGGTAACATCAGTGTATTATTTTCATAGATTCCCCCAAGTGGGAAGAGTTTTACTTACTTCGTTCTGAGTGTGGGAAATATAAAAAAAAAACGACGTGGGGTCCCCCCTCCCAGACCTCTTTAACCCCTTGTCCCCATGCAGGCTGGGATAGCCAGAATGCGGAGCACCGGCCGCGTGGGGCTCCGCACCCTGACTATACCAGCCCGCATGGTCCATGGATTGGGGGGTCTCGGAAGGGGAGGGGCAGCCAAGCTTTCCCCTCCCCCTCCGAGCCCTTGTCCAATCCAAGGACAAGGGGCTCTTCTCCACCTCCGATGGGCGGTGGAGGTGGAGGCCGCGATTTCCTGGGGGGGAGGTTCATGGTGGAATCTGGGAGTCCCCTTTAAAAAGGGGTCCCCCAGATGCCCACCCCCCCTCCCAGGAGAAATGAGTATAGAGGTACTTGTACCCCTTACCCATTTCCTTTAAGAGTTAAAAGTAAATAAACACACAGACACTTAGAAAAAGTATTTTAATTGAACAAAAAACATAACCACGAAAAAAGTCCTTTAATATTCTTAATTAACCATTAATACTTACCTGTCCCTTTAAAAGCCAGTTCCCACGCAATATCCTCGGAAATATACTAAACAGTTACAATATAACAAAGTTATTACAATGTAACAACTTTGTTACATTGTAACTACGCCGCACCCGACGCCACTCGCCACTCAGCCGCCGCACCCGCACGCACCCGACAGAGCTCTGAGCTATATAGCTCAGAGCTCCCTAAGCATCTTTGTATTTGGGCTCCAAGGAGCCCCATTGGTCCTTAGCAGACCAATGGGGCTCCTTGGAGCCCAAATACAAAGATGCTAAGAGAGCTCTGAGCTATATAGCTCAGAGCTCTGTCGGGTGCGTGCGGGACGCTAAGTCCCCGCCGGCTCCCGCTGTCCACCCCGCCTCTCCCACATGTCACCCACATGTCACCCATGTGGGTGACATGTGGGTGACAGATGTGGGCGGGGTGGACAGCGGGAGCCGGCGGGGACTTAGCGTCCCGCACGCACCCGACAGAGCTCTGAGCTATATAGCTCAGAGCTCTCTTAGCATCTTTGTATTTGGGCTCCAAGGAGCCCCATTGGTCCTTAGCAGACCAATGGGGTTCCTTCTGATTTAAAGGAACCCCATTGGTCTGCTAAGGACCAATGGGGCTCCTTGGAGCCCAAATACAAAGATGCTTAGGGAGCTCTGAGCTATATAGCTCAGAGCTCTGTCGGGTGCGTGCGGGTGCGGCGGCTGAGCGGCGAATGGCGTCGGGTGCGGCGTAGTTACAATGTAACAAAGTTGTTACATTGTAATAACTTTGTTATATTGTAACTGTTTAGTATATTTCCGAGGATATTGCGTGGGAACTGGCTTTTAAAGGGACAGGTAAGTATTAATGGTTAATTAAGAATATTAAAGGACTTTTTTCGTGGTTATGTTTTTTGTTCAATTAAAATACTTTTTCTAAGTGTCTGTGTGTTTATTTACTTTTAACTCTTAAAGGAAATGGGTAAGGGGTACAAGTACCTCTATACTCATTTCACCTGGGAGGGGGGGTGGGCATCTGGGTGACCCCTTTTTAAAGGGGACTCCCAGATTCCACCATGAACCTCCCCCCCAGGAAATCGCGGCCTCCACCTCCACCGCCCATCGGAGGTGGAGAAGAGCCCCTTGTCCTTGGATTGGACAAGGGCTCGGAGGGGGAGGGGAAAGCTTGGCTGCCCCTCCCCTTCCGAGACCCCCCAATCCATGGACCATGCGGGCTGGTATAGTCAGGGTGCGGAGCCCCACGCGGCCGGTGCTCCGCATTCTGGCTATCCCAGCCTGCATGGGGGACAAGGGGTTAAAGAGGTCTGGGAGGGGGGACCCCACGTCGTTTTTTTTTTATATTTCCCACACTCAGAACGAAGTAAGTAAAACTCTTCCCACTTGGGGGAATCTATGAAAATAATACACTATTGTTACCTGTGCAAAAAAAACTGACATTTTCCGAATTTAAAAGACATTTTCGCCCTTGAAACTTAAAAATCGATTTTCTCAAAAACTATAAGGTCTTTTTTAAAAAAATGTTTTTCCTCTTATTCCCACTGATCCCCTTAATATACCCTGGGAATTTGGTGTTCCTAAACTTTAAGCAGGCTTTGCTATTAACCGTTAAAGTCGGCGGGTTTTTAAATGTTTACATTTTTACTTTGAAACTTTAACATCGATTTTCTCAAAAACTATAAGGTCTTTTTGAAAAAAAAATTTTTCCTCTTATTCCTCCTGATCTCCTTAATATATTCTCCAAATTTGAGGCTCTTAGCATTTAAGGGGGCTTTGCTATTAACCCTTAAACTCGGCGGCTTTTTTAGATTATACGGAGCGTTACGGTTTAACGCGAAATTACGGTAGCGTTTAATGCGAAATTACGGCATGAACGAAACGCGAAATTTCGCATTGAAAATTACGCTTACGGTATTTTCAATTACGATTTTAATGGCAATTACGCTACCGCAATTTCGCATCGTAATCGCGAATTTCGCATGCGTAATTATAGTAATGCGAAATTTTGAAAATTTCAGCTCAACTCTAGGCTCCACCCATTTTCTTGAATCTTAATCGCATTCACCCAGTGACCAAGTGTGGCAAGTTTGAGAACCCTGCGATTAACAGTCTAAGAATGGCTGCAGTTTACATTTTCCCATTTAAAATGAACGGCTGAAATTTGATTGGCTGTTTTATGCTCCGCCCACTTTTCCTGGATTTGTAACCTCGGTCACCAAGTGACCAACTGTGACAAGTGTGGGGACTTTGGCTTGATTACTGTGAGAATGGCAGCCTTTTACATTTTTTCCATTGACTTGAATGGGTGGAATCTGATTGGCTGTTTGTAGCTCCGCCCACATGTGCAGGGGGGCCGCGAGACCCCCAGAACATATCATCCCAGGTAGTAAGGGATCTGTGTACCAAGTTTCGTTCAAATCGGTCAAGCCGTTTTCGAGTGATCGCGGCACATACACACACACATACACACACACATACACACACACACACACACATACATACATACATCCGATTTTATATATATAGATGATGTTAGGTTTGGTGATGGTGGTAACTGTGAGTCATTGGTGCGTGGTCTGCACAGTGATACTTATGTTGGCTATAATTCTTACAGATTGCGGTCTCATATTGTATGTGGGTCGACATGTGGTAAGAAAAAGTTTTTTTACCTATTTTGGCTTGTTCCTGTATCCTGATATACACATGGTCCTCGACTGGTATGTAATATAAATCTTATTGTGTGTTTTTAACAGATGTGTATGTATACTGTATGCCTCTGAAGAAGCGGTCTTGTACCGTGAAACACGTGTCAGGCAGCCGTTTGTTGTATTTGGGAATCCGAAATTGTGTTTTTCCGTGTGTCCGCAATTGTGAAGATATCTATAAGAAGAATTAAAGACTGTCATCCAATATGGTAGAAAGTAGAGGAGGAGGCACCACTTCTTTAAAATCCCTTTATTCCGGTGGGGAAAAATGCAGGTACATAGCAGTGGGGGTAACAGATGCCTGACAGCTGTTTCGCTGGTTTAAACCAGCTTCTTCAGAGGCAGATTGTACGGTACAATCTGCCTCTGAAGAAGCTGGTTTAAACCAGCGAAACAGCTGTCAGGCATCTGTTACCCCCACTGCTATGTACCTGCATTTTTCCCCACCGGAACAAAGGGATTTTAAAGAAGCGGTGCCTCCTCCTCTACTTTCTACCATATTGGATTTCAAACTGCGTTCTGGACGTGCACGCTTTGGTTCCCATCGCCGGTGTGTCTGCCCTGCTGCATTTGGTGCCAGGTACTGTGTCTCTCTCACCATTCCAGAATTAAAGACTGTATTTTGTTCATTTAAAGCCCCATATTCATTTATGTGGAATTTGTACTAGATTATAGTTAGGGATGGAACTACACTGTTTGGGTTTTAGTTATACGTGTTGTTTTATGCTCTGCCCACTTTTCCTGGATTTGTAACCTCGGTCACCAAGTGACCAACTGTGTCAAGTGTGGGGACTCTGGCTTGATTACTGTGAGAATGGCAGCCTTTTCCATTTTTTTCCATTGACAGGAATGGGTGAAATACGATTTGCTGTTTGTAGCTCTGCCCAGGTGTGCAGGGGGGGACGCGAGACCCCCAGAACATATCATCCCAGGTAGTAAGGGATCTGTATACCAAGTTTCGTTCAAATCGGTCAAGCCGTTTTCGAGTGATCGCGGCACATACACACACACATCCGATTTTATATATATAGACTAGCTGATTGCCCGGCGTTGCCCGGGTACATATTTGGCTGGTGTCGGCTCCACCCACTTTTTCTAACCCTAACACACAATTACTCAATGACCAAGTTTGTGAGCTTTAATAATTTGCATTGAAATGAAAAAATCTGATTGGCTGTTTGTGGCTCCACCCCCTTTTTCTGAATTTGAACCCCAGTGACACAATGACCAACTGTACCAGGTTTGAGGCTTGTGCCATGAACAGTGCAAGAATCACAGCAATTTTAATATTCTCCTTGAAAAGCGACATGTGATTTTTGATTGGCATTTTTAGGCTCCACCCACTTTTCTGAATATTAATCCCAGTCACCCAGTAAGCAGCTATGCTAAGTTTGAGAACCCTGCCATTAACAGTGAAGAAGGGCTGCAGTTTACAATTTCCCAGAAAAATATGTTTTTAACTCCACCTACTTTTTGTAACCGGGACACACAGTCACTGACCAAAATTGTGCTAATGGAAGCAGTTTATCCAGCAAAGAAATCTGGCTGTTTTTGGCTCTGCCCCTTTACTGAATTTGAACCCCAGACACTTAACCGCCGACTGTAGCAGGTTTGAGGCCTCTGCTATTAACAGTGTAAGTATGGCTGCAGTTTCAATATTCCCCTTGAAAATCAATAGGTGAATTTTGATTGGCTCTTGTAGGATCCATCTACTTTTGCGAATATTAATCCTAGTCACCCAGTGACCAACTGTGTGAAGTTTGAGAACCCTGCCATTAACAGTGTAAAAAAGCTGCAGTTTACATTTTCCCATGTAAAAAGTTAGTTGTTTTTGGCTCCGCCTACTTTTTCTAATCTTGACATAGAGTCACTTAATGACCAAGTTTATGAGCTTTGGGGTCCTTGGCATCAATAAATTGCATTTTACCATTGAAATTAAACAAATCTGTTTGGCTGTTTTTGGCCCACTCCCTTCAGAATTTAAACCCCAGTCTCTCAGTGACTGACTGTAGCAGATTTTAGGCGTATGCCATTAAGAGTGCATGAATGGCAGCAATGTAAATATTACCCTTGAAAATCAAAAGGTGAATTTTGATTGGCTGCTGTAGGCTCCACCCACTTTCCTTAATATTAGTCCCAGTCACCCAGTGGCCAACTGTGTGACGTTTGAGAACCCTGCCACTAACAGAATGGCTGAAATCAATCTAACAAATCTAATTGGCTGTTTGTGGCTCCACCCCTTTAGTGGACCCCAGTCACCCAATGACTGACTGTATCAGGTTTGAGGCCTCTGCCATTAACAGTGTAAGAATTGTAGCAATGTGAATATTCCCCTTGAAAATCAACAGGTACATTTTGATTGGCTGTTGTAGGCTCCACCCACATTTCTGAATATTCATCCCAGTCACCCAGTGGCGAATTGTGTAAAGTTTGGGAACCCTGCCATGTTAAAAATTTAGTTGTTGGCACCGCCCACTTTTTCTAACCTTGACATACAGTCACTCAATTATATCAGCTTTGGGGTCCTTGGTATCAATAGTTTGTATATTCCCATTGAAAAATAAACAAATCTGTCTGTTTGTGGCTCCGCCCCCTTTCTGAATTTGGACCCTAATCACCCAGTGACCAACTGTACCAGGTTTGTGGCATCTGCTTTAACAGTGTAATGGCCCATACTCACGGGCAACTTTTCAGGCCTGTCGCTAGCACACGGGAGCGTTGTTCCTCCCCCCGCCGGAAGCACAAGGTATTCCCTTCTTGTTGCTGTCGCTAGTCCGCATACTCACGCGGACTAGCGACAGTTGCGGCGGAGTTGCGGCGGCGACTGTCGCCAGGCGATTCACCGCGCCAATCACCTGACGACATCAGCGACGAGCGACGGTTCGGGGTTCGCGCCCGTGCAACGCCTCATACTCACGGGCGACCTGTCGCCGCAACATGCGCGCGCCGCTTGTTGCGGCGACAATTGTAGCCCGTGAGTATGGGCCATTAGAATGGTAGCAGCTTAAATATTCCCTTTGAAAATCAAAAGGTGAATTTTTATTGGCTGTTGTAGGCTCCACCCACCTTCCAAAATTTTAATCTCAGTCACCCAATGACCAACTGTGCAAAGTTTGAAAACCCTGCCACTAACGGTGTAAGAATGGCTGCAGTTAGTATATTTTCCCAGTAAAAGTTGTTTTTGGCTCCGCCCACTTTTTGTAACCTTGACACAAACAGTCACTCAATGACCAAGTTTGTGAGCTTTCGGGTTCCTGTCATCAAAAATGTGTGAATGGAAGCAGTTTATCCACCAAGGAAATCTGATTGGCTGTTTGTGGCTCCACCCCTTTAGTGAATTTGGACCCCAGTCTCCCAATGACCAACTGTAGCAAGTTTGAAGCCTCTGCCATTAAAAGTGTAAGAATAGCAGCAGTTTAAATATTCCCCTTAAAAATCAATAGGTGAATTTTGATTGGCTGTTGTAGGCGCTACCCATTTTCTTGAATCTTAATCGCATTCACCCAGTGACCAACTGTGTGAAGTTTGAGAACCCTGCGATTAACAGTCTAAGAATGGCTGCAGTTTACATTTAAAATGAACAGCTGAAATTTGATTGGCTGTTTTATGCTCCACCCACTTTTCCTGTATTTGTAACCTCGGTCACCAAGTGACCAACTGTGCCAAGTGTGGGACTCTGGCTTGATTACTGTGAGAATGGCAGCCTTTTACATTTTTCCATTGACTTGAATGGGTGAAATCTGATTTGCTGTTTGTAGCTCCGCCCACGTGTGCAGGGGGGCCGCAAGACCCCCAGAACATATCATCCCAGGTAGTAAGGGATCTGTATATCAAGTTTCGTTCAAATCGGTTAAGCCGTTTTCAAGTGATCGTGGCACATACACACATACATACACACACACACACACATACATCCGATTTTATATATATAGATTATGTCAGGGTTTTATACCGTAAGAGAATAAATTTTGAAATGACGTTAATCAGGAATAATTTACTTTGAGGTAGCATTCACAGTGGCACGTTGCGGAGTGCAGCTTACTTACCGCACTGTAATGATAAGCCTATAGGATGTTCACCGTGCGACGTTAACGTTGCATTAAAAAATGTTGGATTACGGTAACTCACTGCTTACAGTGTGTTACCTCTCAACGCAGACACATTGCGACTTTAACGTCGTATTAAACCGCAACGTTTTACTGTGAATATGCCCTCAATGATTATTTGCTTGTAAATGTGCTGAAATGTTATTTTTTTAGCAATTAGGTGATAAATAAGTAATTTCTGAGAAGTTTTGTGAATAGACTAGAGTTGGATTGTTCATTGCTACCCTCATGAGATTGCATTGTGTGTGGCGTTCATGTAACTTGGCCTAAAGCTGACCCAAGAGATGGGAGTGCCAGCCTGAGTGCGTGCAGCTCGACAGCAGTGCATGAAATTGTCATAATTGCCACAGACAGGGACAGATCCCTTTCGGTACAGGAATCTTTGTGTGTATGGTGTTTTGCCGTATCGTTGCGGACGACTGGTAGTGGTGGCTGAGTTGTGCAGAGTGTGGTGGAGGGTGACGCCCTTGTTTTAGCTTAAAGGACATCCGAGGTGAAAATAAACTGATGAGAAAAACAATTGTATATGTTCTTCTTCTCCTAAAAATGACTTTTTTTTAGATATCCTTCAGTTTTATTTTATATTTAAATTTAGTTTTTAAACAAAACCTGAACTGAAAATTAACCACTTCCGGATTCCGGGTGGTTTGGCTCATCTGTGCTGCGGGGGCTCTTCAGCCCGCAGCACAGATCAGAAATCAGGCAGGGCGATCAGACTTCCCCCCTTTTTTCCCCCACTAGGGGGATGTCCTGCTGGGGGGGTCTGATCGCCACCGCGCTGCTGTGCCTAGCGGAGGGGGCTCCTCAAAGCCCCCCTCCGCAGCGCTAGTCCTCCCTCTGCCTCCTTCCCTCCCTCTCCCTTCCCCTCTGAGCGGCGCAGGACAGATACCCGTCCTGCGCCGGATAGGATAGGCTTCAGCCTATCAGATGCCGGCGATCCCCGGCCAATCAGAGGCCGGGGATTGCCGATCTCCGTCACGCCGCTGCTGAGCAGCAGCGCCGTATGTATGTAAACAGCGGGGAAGATGTTCCCCGCGTGTTTACATTTACCCTGCGAGCCGCAGATCGGAGGCTCGCAGGGTGTTCACGGAGACACCCTCCGTGAACTGACATGGAATGGCTGCTCATACGAGCGGCCGTTTCCATGGAAACCGCTTCAGGATTCAGGGGCGACAGCAACTGATATATTTCAGTTCTGACAAAATGTTGTCAGAACTGGAAGGGATTATTGTCAGAAGAAAATGGTGAGCTTCTGAGAGGAACTGATGACGCGTACATTTGAAATAGCCGCTTGTTGAATTGGGCGCAATTATCGTGCTTGTTACATATAGCGGCTATATGTCTAGTGTTTGAAATATTTAGCGGCTATGTATGTTGCTGTAATGGAGGGGGGAGCCGAAGCGGGAAGGCAGCCCAACCTCTCCCTCCCTCCCTTCCTCTCCCCGGCCTCCGTGCCCCCC
Source organism: Hyperolius riggenbachi (assembly GCF_040937935.1). NCBI lineage: Eukaryota > Metazoa > Chordata > Amphibia > Anura > Hyperoliidae > Hyperolius > Hyperolius riggenbachi. The sequence goes on from NC_090651.1 coordinate 371,136,156, forward strand.
CCCCCTCGGACTGCAGAGTGAGCATGCAGGGAAGCGCTGGAAATAGCTACTCACCTCCAATCGCCACTCTGCAGTCCGAGGGGGGGGGGGGGGCACGGAGGCCGGGGAGAGGTCGGGCTGCCTTCCCCGTGGCTCCCAACTTCATTATATATAGTGTGTTCAAAGTGAGATACAATGCTTGGCAGGAGTGTGATGTATAGTGCCTATTGATACCACGCCTGGTGAGCAGGTTATATAGAACTAGCCGACCCGCGGCGTAGCATACGCCGCATAAGGGGGTAGAGGGCAGGAAGGGGTATTGGGCACAGCGGCGGGGAGGGGGGTCGGACCTCCCCTCAACTGGGTCCCTCATGTGTGCTCCCCCTCCAGCTTAAGCTCAGCAGGAACCCCCCCCTCACCTGGGTCCCCCATGTGTGCTCCCCCCCCTCACCTGTGTCCCCCATGTGTGCTCCCCCTCCTGCTTAAGCTCAGCAGGAACCCCCCCTCACCTGGGTCCCCCATGTGCGCTCCCCCTCCTGCTTAAGCTCAGCAGGAACCCCCCCCCCCTCACCTGGGTCCCCCATGTGCGCTCCCCCTCCTGCTTAAGCACAGTAGCAGCCGCCACTATTAGTAAAAGGCAGCGGGCGGGGATGCCTCACCTCTTCCACGTGCCATCGTGCGTTCTACTGTCGTCACTTCCTGCAATGCCACCCACTGTATTGGTGTAATTTGCCTTTTTAAAACAGAAGGAAATCTGCAATAATTCAGCTATAAGTGAACATTTGTGGTTACCCACAATGCACTGCTACTAAATATGCCAATTATTCTTTTTCACCCTTAGTAACCCAAGCAAGCATCCAGAACCACTGTTGTATAGCAATCCTGTAGCTTTAAGTTTTACACAGCCATATCAAAGCCACATGTGACAGCCTGTTTCAGACTTTTGGTCCTCATCTGTACATGGCAAGGATTGATACGGCTGTATGAGATAGGGATTGGACCAGTACAACAGAGTAACCAAGCAGCTCAGGGCGACCCAAACCACTCAGAATGTATAGGGGATAAATTCACAAAGCGGTGCAAACTGTTAAGCACAGGTGTGCTAAACAGTTAGCACGTGAAGCGCCGTTCGCAGACTTTTGCGCGCGCAAAGTGCCACGATTTGCACGATAGCGGCCTTTTGCGCGCACAAAACTCCGCAATCGTGCGACTCGTGGAAAAATGCGCACGCAAAAGACCGCGATCAAGCGAAACAAGGCACTTCACGTGCTAACTGTTTAGCACACCCATGATGAGATAGGGCTTGGACCAGTACAACAGAGTAACCAAGCAGCTCAGGGCGAGCCAAACCACTCGGAATGTATAGGGGATAAAAGGTACCAAAAAGGCGTACGTACAAAAAGGGCGCCTGGACAAAAAGGGCGCGGGGTGTAAACTCTAAATAATAATTAATCATTAATAGGGTTTATAAAAATAGTGTGCTATATTTCGTTTACAAATAAAGTTTAACAAAACTATAAATCATGAAATAATGTTTATAAAATCGGAAATTGTGAAAACGTTAATCTTCCCTATTTCTAAAGTTAAACTTATAATTACGTTTATTAAAAAACAATAATATATGTTTAATTGTTATAATTGTATATTATTGTGAATAACCTTCATTTATGGTTTGTTCTTATAATAAAATCTGAAAATATTCTTTATAACGATGATATAAATATAAGTACGTTCGTAATAAGTGTTGTAAAACATTAGTAATTATTACTAAAATTTGACTAAAACTATACCTAAGCCTACTCTTACACAGAACCCTCCCTGTACCTATTTCTAACCCCTAGACCCCCCTGTTGGTGCCTAAACCTAAGACCCCCCCTGTTGGTGCCTAAGTAACCCTCCCTGTACCTACCCCTAACCCCTAGACCCCCCTGTTGGTGCCTAAACCTAAGACCCCCCTGTTGGTGCCTAAACCTAAGACCCCCCCTGTTGGTGCCTAAGTAACCCTCCCTGTACCTACCCCTAACCCCTAGACCCCCCTGTTGGCGCCTAAACCTAAGACCCAACTGTTGGTGCCTAAACCTAAGACCCCCCTGGTGGTGCCTAAACCTAAGACCCCCCTGTTGGTGCCTAAACCTAAGACCTCCCTGTTGGTGCCTAAACCTAAGACCCCCCTGTTGGTGCCTAAACCTAAGACCCTCCTGTTGGTGCCTAAACCTAAGACCCCCCTGGTGGTGCCTAAACCTAAGACCCCCCTTTATTATGTGGATAATAATGTTTTACAAATTGTGACTCCAAAAAATATATTCCAATTTACATTACGTACTGATCGCTTTATTTTGTGAATAATGTTTTAAAAACAGTAAGGGATAAAACTTTAAATAAAAAAATGAGATAGGGCTTGGACCAGTACAACAGAGTAACCAAGCAGCTCAGGGTGACCCAAACCACTCGGAATGTATAGGGGGATAAAAGAGACCAAAAAGCCCTCCTACTAAAAAAAGCAAAGCTTGGTGTAATTTGCCTTCTTAAAACAGAATGAAATATGCAATAATTCAGCTATAAGTGAACATTTGTGGTTACCCACAATGCACCGCTACTTAATATGCAAATTAATGCTTTTCACCCTTGGTAAGTCAAGCAAGCCTATGGGCCTGATTCACAAAGCAGTGCAAACTGTTAAGCACAGGTGTGCTAAACAGTTAGCACGAGAAGTTCCGTTCGCAGACTTTTGCGCGCGCAAAGTGCCGCCATTTGCACGATCACGGTCTTTTGCGCGCAACAGACCGCAATAGAACGAATCACAGCACTTTGCGCGCACAAAAGTCCACAAACTGCACTTCACGTGCTAAACAGTTTGCACTGCCTTGTGAATGAAGCCCTATAGCTTTAAATTTTACATAGTCATATCAAACCCACATGCGACAGCCTAGTTCAGACTTTTGGCCCTCATCAGTACATAGCAGGGATTGATACAGCTGTATGATATAGGGCTTGGACCAGTACAACAGAGTAACCAAGCAGCTCAGGGTGACCCAAACTACTAAGAATGTATAGGAGGGTAAAAGAGACCAAAAAGCCCTCCTACTAAAAAAAGCAAAGTTTGGTGTAATTTTCCTTCTTAAAACAGAAGCAAATCTGCAATAATTCAGCTATAAGTGAACATTTGTGGTTACCCACAATGCACTGCTACTGAATATGCATATTATCCCTCTTTGCCCTTGGTTTGATATGACACTACTTCTTCTTCTTGCTTGGACCAGCCCCTTCTTCTTGCTTGGACCAGCCCTGGGGGCGGGGCGCTACTTCTTCTTGTTTGAAGGTTGAGGCACTTACTCTATTATATATATAGATGCCTGGCACACAATTATATGCAGTCTCCAGGCAGAGATCTTACAAGGAGCACTCTGTATACCCAGATGAGGGCCACATATCGCACACAATGCCTGCAGTGCCCATTGCACACATTGCCCAGATAGAGAAGGCACATGGACTGGCAGCGTCCCAGAGGCAGCCTGATGGCTTCCTCATGCCATGCCCAAACGCAGCACAATCTTCAACAGCAGCTATGGGCACCGATCAGCCAATGCCCGCACTGATACTTGGCACACTTGTCTCCAGTGCCCACAGATCATACATGGCACACACGTGTATAATTCTCACCCACAAGATCAGGGGCACAGAAACAATTCCCAGAGGTAAGCACAGCGGACACATACAGGCATGGCACAGTCACAGAGCCTGGACAGACGAGCAGCCTTTATCAGACAATGGCTGGGCACAAATCACGGGTGGCACAGTTACAATGCCCAGAGAGTGGAATCAACACACATACAGTATTGGACAGTAGCAGAGCCTGGAGAGAGTTAATGCATTTGAATGGCCAGGCACACAGCAAGGATGGTACGCACACAGTGACCATAGAGGGAAATCAGACAACGTAAACAAAATAATACAGTTGCACAGTCTGGAAAGAGTTAGTACATTAGCACGCAATAGCCTGGCACAGATCAGAGATGGCACAAACTATGCCCACAGTGGAATCAGGCAACAAATGTATAAAAGAAAAAAAGATACACTAATGGAACCTGGATAGCTTTGGTACATTTGTACGCAATAGCCTGGCACAGATCAGAGATGGGATATGCAATGCCCACAGGGGAATCAAGCAACTAGAGATGAGCGTAATGACCTAATTACGATTTTGCGAAATTTCGCGTAATTAGTGTTATTACGATTATGGCCGTAAGTACATAATCGTAATGAAGAAGGATTTCGCGAAATTTCGCGTAAGCGTAATTTTCGCGTAATTTTCGCATTACAGTCGTATCATGCCGTAATTTCGCATTAAACGCTACCGTAATTTTGCGTTAAACCGTAACGCTCCGTATAATATAAAAAAGCCGCCGACTTTAAGGGTTAATAGCAAAGCCCCCTTAAATGCTAAGAGCCTCAAATTTGGAGAATATATTAAGGAGATCAGAAGGAATAAGAGGAAAAATTTTTTTTTCAAAAAGACCTTATAGTTTTTGAGAAAATCGATGTTAAAGTTTCAAAGGAAAAATGTAAACATTTAAAAACCCGCCGACTTTAACGGTTAATAGCAAAGCCTGCTTAAAGTTTAGGAACACCAAATTCCCAGGGTATATTAAGGGGATCAGTGGGAATAAGAGGAAAAAAATTTTTTTCAAAAAGACCTTATAGTTTTTGAGAAAATCGATTTTTAAGTTTCAAGGGCGAAAATGTCTTTTAAATGCGGAAAATGTCAGTTTTTTTTGCACAGGTAACAATAGTGTATTATTTTCATAGATTCCCCCAAGTGGGAAGAGTTTTACTTACTTCGTTCTGAGTGTGGGAAATATAAAAAAAAAACGACGTGGGGTCCCCCCTCCCAGACCTCTTTAACCCCTTGTCCCCCATGCAGGCTGGGATAGCCAGAATGCAGAGCACCGGCCGCGTGGGGCTCCGCACCCTGACTATACCAGCCCGCATGGTCCATGGATTGGGGGGTCTCGGAAGGGGAGGGGCAGCCAAGCTTTCCCCTCCCCCTCCGAGCCCTTGTCCAATCCAAGGACAAGGGGCTCTTCTCCACCTCCGATGGGCGGTGGAGGTGGAGGCCGCGATTTCCTGGGTGGGGGGTTCATGGTGGAATCTGGGAGTCCCCTTTAAAAAGGGGTCCCCCAGATGCCCACCCCCCTCCCAGGAGAAATGAGTATAGAGGTACTTGTAGTACCCCTTACCCATTTCCTTTAAGAGTTAAAAGTAAATAAACACACAAACACATAGAAAAAGTATTTTAATTGAACAAAAAACATAACCACGAAAAAAGTCCTTTAATATTCTTAATTAACCATTAATACTTACCTGTCCCTTTAAATAAATGATCCCACGCAATATCCTCGGAAATGTTCTATCAGTTACAATGTAACAAAGTTATTATGTAACAACTTTGTTACATTGTAACTACGCCGCACCCGACGCCACTCGCCGCTCAGCCGCCGCATACGCGTCCGTGCAGGACGCTAAGTCCCCGCAGCTCCCGCTGTCCACCCCGCCCACATCTGTCACCCACATGTCACCCACATGTGGGTGACATGTGGGTGACATGTGGGAGAGGCGGGGAGGGCAGCGGAGCCGGCGGGGACTTAGCGTCCTGCACGGACCCGACAGAGCTCTGAGCTATATAGCTCAGAGCTCTGAGAAGCATCTTTGTATTTGGGCTCCAAGGAGCCCCATTGGTCCTTAGCAGACCAATGGGGTTCCTTCAAATCAGAAGGAACCCCATTGGTCTGCTAAGGACCAATGGGGCTCCTTGGAGCCCAAATACAAAGATGCTTAGAGAGCTCTGAGCTATATAGCTCAGAGCTCTGTCGGGTCCTGCAGCGCAGACGTGGCGGCGGCGGCGGCGGTGAGTGACGTCGGGTGCGGCGTAGTTACAATGTAACAAAGTTGTTACATTGTAATAACTTTGTTACATTGTAACTGATAGAACATTTCCGAGGATATTGCGTGGGATCATTTATTTAAAGGGACAGGTAAGTATTAATGGTTAATTAAGAATATTAAAGGACTTTTTTCGTGGTTATGTTTTTTGTTCAATTAAAATACTTTTTCTATGTGTTTGTGTGTTTATTTACTTTTAACTCTTAAAGGAAATGGGTAAGGGGTACTACAAGTACCTCTATACTCATTTCTCCTGGGAGGGGGGTGGGCATCTGGGGGACCCCTTTTTAAAGGGGACTCCCAGATTCCACCATGAACCCCCCACCCAGGAAATCGCGGCCTCCACCTCCACCGCCCATCGGAGGTGGAGAAGAGCCCCTTGTCCTTGGATTGGACAAGGGCTCGGAGGGGGAGGGGAAAGCTTGGCTGCCCCTCCCCTTCCGAGACCCCCCAATCCATGGACCATGCGGGCTGGTATAGTCAGGGTGCGGAGCCCCACGCGGCCGGTGCTCCGCATTCTGGCTATCCCAGCCTGCATGGGGGACAAGGGGTTAAAGAGGTCTGGGAGGGGGGACCCCACGTCGTTTTTTTTTTATATTTCCCACACTCAGAACGAAGTAAGTAAAACTCTTCCCACTTGGGGGAATCTATGAAAATAATACACTATTGTTACCTGTGCAAAAAAAACTGACATTTTCCGCATTTAAAAGACATTTTCGCCCTTGAAACTTAAAAATCGATTTTCTCAAAAACTATAAGGTCTTTTTGAAAAAATTTTTTTTCCTCTTATTCCCACTGATCCCCTTAATATACCCTGGGAATTTGGTGTTCCTAAACTTTAAGCAGGCTTTGCTATTAACCGTTAAAGTCGGCGGATTTTTAAATGTTTACATTTTTCCTTTGAAACTTTAACATCGATTTTCTCAAAAACTATAAGGTCTTTTTGAAAAAAAAATTTTTCCTCTTATTCCTCCTGATCTCCTTAATATATTCTCCAAATTTGAGGCTCTTAGCATTTAAGGGGGCTTTGCTATTAACCCTTAAAGTCGGCGGCTTTTTTATATTATACGGAGCGTTACGGTTTAACGCGAAATTACGGTAGCGTTTAATGCGAAATTACGGCATGAACGAAACGCGAAATTTCGCGTTGAAAATTACGCTTACGGTATTTTCAATTACGATTTTAATGGCAATTTCGCTACGCTAATTTCGCATCGTAATCGCAAATTTCGCATGCGTAATTATAGTAATGCGAAATTACGAAAATTTCAGCTCAACTCTACAAGCAACAAACATATAAAAGATGGTATACAAGATCCTGAGTAGCGTTGGTACATTTGTACACATACACAATAGTCCATAGCTGCTAGATGAATTGGACGTGATTAATGTCCTTTTTAAATTGCGGCTATATGAATTTAGCAATTATATTGTTCTATAGTTATATTCTGGCTATATCTCAATTGTGTGTAGAAATATGCTCGTCTCTGACTCCTCCTCAACTGTGCCCTCTCATACGTAGGACTATGGATTTCATTCATCTGGAGGAAGCCTCTGCAATGTAATACTGTATGTAATCCTATATGTAGTATGTGCTTAAAGAGACTCCGTAACAAAAATTGCATCCTGTTTTTTATCATCCTACAAGTTCCAAAAGCTATTCTAATGTGTTCTGGCTTACTGCAGCACTTTGTACTATCACAGTCTCTGTAATAAATCAACTTATCTCTCTCTTGTCAGACTTGTCAGCCTGTGTCTGGAAGGCTGCCAAGTTCTTCAGTGTTGTGGTTCTGCTATGCACTCCCCCCTCAGGGGGGAAAGAAACACAAATGATCTCTTGAGATTCAAAAGGAAGGCTGTATACAGCCTGCTTGTGTATGGATGTATTTTCTATGTGTGGACATACTGTACATCAACCTACTTCCTGTTTTGGTGGCCATTTTGTTTGTTTATAAACAAACTTTTTAAAACTGTTTTTAACCACTTTTAATGCGGCGGGGAGCAGTGAAATTGTGACAGAGGGGAATAGGAGATGTCCCCTAACGCACAGGTATGTTTACTTTTGTGCGATTTTAACAATACAGATTCTCTTTAAGTCATCTATAATCCTGCTTGATAACTGAAAAAGGGTGACGTTTGGACTGCTAATCTTTCCTCTGCTGCTTGGTGGTCGATACTGTATAGGTCGACCTATAGGCTAGCCTATAGACAGACATTTGGTATAGGAAGGGGGGCATCATCTATATAAATCCAGCCAGGGATAGTTATCTGCAAGCCAGTTAACTGACCAATAATCTCCAGGCATATAATTGACCTGATATACAGAGATATAACTAGCATAAGGCAGAGACTATAGAGATATCATGTATGACACTGTGTTGAACAGCCGTGGGATCTTATTATTGATCGTTTTCAGAGTAACCCTAATAGTATTACTAATAACAACAGTAGTAGCTATTTATTCGTTTTATTTTATTCTCTGCTGTATGCTTTTCCTTTGTTTGTTTGTTTTTCTTTCTGGGCTTATATAGTGTAATTTTTTGGGCAACATTTTTAACTGGATTTGCATTTTTTTTTTTTTTTTTTAAATAGCTTTTTTAAATATCTTCCTAAGGGCCGGTTTCCACTACACGCAGATTCTGCATGCAGAAAACTGACTCCAATGAATGCCTATGGGAAATCTGCATCAGAAAAATCATGTTTAGTGGAAACAGGCCCATAGGCATTCATTGGAATCAGTTTTCTGCATGCAGAATCTGCGTGTAGTGGAAACAGGCCCTCACTGAGGGCCCTTTTCCACCTGCAATCGCTAGCGTTCACGCTGAACGCTAGCGATTGCTGAATCGCAAAACCGGCGATTCCCCCGACGTTTGCGGCCGCGATTTTGCTATGCTATGCACTGCATAGCAAAATCGCGGCAATTATCGCTCCGCCGCGCGTTCGCGTCCCCGACAAAAGCGAATCGCGGTAGTGGAAATGACCTACCGCGATTCCTATGTTAAAAAGCAAACCGTAGCGATTGTAAAATCGCTAGCGGTTTGCGGTTTTGCGATTCAGCCAGCGCAAACGCGCTGGTGGAAAAGGGCCCTGACAGTCTTTGTTAAATAAGGAGGCTCGCACTTCACCAGGCATTTGTTAGACTCAGTGACCTCAGATTCACCTTTAGCTGTGTTGGCAGCGGGGGAGTTTGTTCCAGGTCATTTCTTCTGACACAAAATGAAGAATAAATCACGGAAAAGTACACATTACAGAGGTTATGAAATGCATCACTCTTGTGGGCTGTGAAGAAGCCCAGTGACCTCACTGAGGAAGGCTGATAGTTGGGGGCTCCAAAATTCGTTTTTGTTTTTTTAACTTCCTTAAGTCACTCATAACATTTCAGTTCTAGAGATCTTGAAGCATTTAATAATCAAAATGAAGCAGTCAAACAAATTCGTCAGATACTGCAAACAATCACACACGCACAGCAGATACACCTATGCACTACGAACTCATACAAAATAAACATACTAAAAGCATACACACATTCTACAAAAGACCATAGCCGCAAACTTATATATATAGCCGAAAATTAGAAAATACACGTACTAATCTAATAGCATAGTACGCATACATTCTACACAAGCCCATAGCCGCAGACATATACATGTAGCCGAACAAATATAAAATACACAGCCGCGGACTCCAATAAATAGAGCATACACAACATATACACAAGCCAATAGCCGCAGACTTAAGTCACAATACTGCTCGCATACACATATTAAACACATAAACGTTAATTGAAGCGGCTATTTGTTACAGCCGTATAAGCACAACTCAGGCAGGCGCAAGCTAGGCATAGCCGTTACATGCGCCCATATTATACAGTCTGCGCCGTTACAGACTGTTTTAACCGATAAATGCATTGGCAGAATAGCCGCGCCCATTTCAAACTGCACTTCAATTAACGGCTTCGCTGATGACGAGGTAACTATGTAATGTTCATTTGAAGTTATGTGTTTATTTTAAATAATTTTACTCAGTGCAGGTTCCCTTTAAAGAGACACTGAAGTGAAAAAAAAATGATGATATTATGATTTGTATGTGTAGTACAGCTAAGAAATAAAACATTAAGATCAGATACATCAGTGTAATTGTTTCCAGTACAGGAAGAGTTAAGAAACTCCAGTTGTTATCTCTATGCAAACAAGCCATTAAAGGGACACTTAAGTCAAACAAAAAAAATGAGTTTTACTCACCTGGGGCTTCCAATAGCCCCCTGCAGCTGTCCGGTACCCTCGCCGTGTCCCTCCGATCCTCCTGGCCCCGCCGGCAGCCACTTCCTGTTTCGGTGACAGGAGCTGACAGGCTGGGGACGCGAGTGATTCTTCGCGTTCCCAGACACATTAGCACCCTCTATGCTGCTATATGGTATATGATATATGCTATAGCAGCATAGATGGCGCTATTGTGGCCAGGAACGCGAAGAATCACTCGCATCCCCAGCCTGTCAGCTCCTGTCACCGAAACAGGAAGTGGCTGCCGGCGGGCCCAGGAGGATCGGAGGGAGATGGCGAGGGCACCGGACAGCTGCAGCGGGCTATTGGAAGCCCCAGGTGAGTAAAACTCATTTTTTTTGTTTGACTTAAGTGTCCCTTTAAGCTCTCCGACTAAGTTAGTCGTGGAGAGGGCTGTTATCTGACTTTTATTATCTCAACTGTAAGTGAACTGTTTACTTTTTCTCTGCCAGAGGAGAGGTCATTAGTTCACAGACTGCTCTGAAAGACTCATTTTGAATGCTGAGTGTTGTGTAATCTGCTCATATTATAGAGTGATGCAGTGTTAGAAAAAAACACTATATACCTGAAAATAAAAGTATGAGAATTTTTTCTTTGCTGCTAATCTTCTAGTAATTATTCATAGTACACAACCAATTCACTATATCATATTTTTTTTTTTTCGCTTCAGTGTCTGTTTCATTGTCTCTGCTCAATGACACCTTCCTTGAAGTATGCTAGAGCTCGAATCTATGAATTATTGACCATTTTATAACTCTTTCCTGCTCTCAGAAGCCATTTACTGAGAGGAAAGTGTTTTATGGCTGTAACAAAGAAATGTTTTTCTTTAAGGCTGTTTCCACACAGTGGGACGTTACAGGCGCACGTTAGTGCAGCCTGTAACGCTCCCCCAACGCACAGCAATGTAACACAAGTGGGCTGTTCCAGTGCTGGTCGTAATGGAAAAATCTACGCTTACGGATCATTCCGCGTAATTTTACGCCATTACGCATTACGCAATTACGGTTACGGCGAAGGAAATTATCTACGGTTCTTCACTGTAATTACGCGTAAACTTACGAAGTTACGCGTAAGGATAACGTAACCGTAGCATCTTACTTCGCATCTCCGCGTAGCTATCGTAACCGTATGCGTAACATCATGCTCGCATGCGGATTTTCTTTACGCGTTAACCGTGCGTGTACCGCGCATGTGCGCACCCGATGCGTATGGTGTAGTCGGCAGACGTACAACCTTCCGTATCCACAATGCACCCAATGCGCGTGCGCATGCGTACTTTGCCTCCGTACGCGTACGTACACGCGTACGTCACAAAGCGGAAGTTTTGATTGGCTGATGCGTAGAGACAGGAAGTTGGCCAGAGCAGGCACCGGCAAACGCGTGGAGAGGACGCATCACACGCATCACACACACAGCACTGCCAGTCTGCCATCAAGATGCCTCCCAAAATCCCCCTCAGGATGAAAGTCATGCTAATTGAGGTAAGCAATCTATTAACAGAATGTATAGTTTTTGGCTACTGTTTCTGACTGCATTTCTCAAATCTTTATATGTCCCATCATGTAAAAGGATATCATAGGTGTTGTAGTAGAGAATTGTTTTTAGTTTATCTCTGTAACTTTGCATTTGTAGCAGTACTGTTAATAGTAGAGTGAGACATATTCACTACAGTGACCTGTTTTTTCTGGTTCCAACCTGGGATAAGTGAAGGTGGGGGGTGGGCTGTGGACGGCTGGGGAGGGGGTCGCAGCGCGCCGGAAAACGGGCCTGGGGGGCGTGTGCGGCGCGCATAGTGCGGTGCGCACTATGCGCGCCGCACACGCCCCCCAGGCCCGTTTGTTTTCAGCTAAAATGTGGCCTAAATTGCGTTTGTTTTCTGCTAAAATTTGGCCTAAATTGCGTTTGTTTTCTGCTAAAATGTCTATATTTGCTGCTTTGGGGTTACGGTTACGCTCCGCCCATACAATGTCATGACCACGCCCATTTTTTGCGCCCCGCCAAAAAATGGGTGTGGTCATGACATTGTATGGGCGGAGCGTAACCGTAACCCCAAAGCAGCAAATATAGACATTTTAGCAGAAAACAAACGCAATTTAGGCCAAATTTTAGCAGAAAACAAACGCAATTTAGGCCACATTTTAGCAGAAAACAAACGCACTTTGGGCCACATTTCAGCAGAAAATGAACGCACTTTGGGCTGCATTTCAGCAGAAAATAAACGCAATTTGGGCCACATTTCAGCAGAAAGTAAACGCAATTTGGGCCATATTTTAGCAGAAAACAAACTCAATGTGGGCCACATTTTAGCAGGAAAAAAAAATCGCAATTTGGGCCACATTTCAGGCAAGCATCATGCAAGGCCTTTCAGCCCGCACGTCATCCCCAATCCAACCAAAAACAGTATTGCCAGGCACAACAGCCAGTAGAGGAGAATTGAGAATCCAGGTGAGAGGTGTCTACCATATTAAGGGGGCATTCTGCCTATTTATGTGAAATCCTGTCTATTTATGTGCCTCATGACTGCTGAATTTGTCTTGTTGGGGGCCTCATGATTGCTGAATTCGTCTTGTTGAAGGCCTCACGATTTTTTTGGGGCCTCAAGATTGCTGAATGTCTTGTTGGGGGCCTCATGATTTGTTGGGGGCCTCATGATTGCTGAATTTGTCTTGTTGGGGGCATCATGATTGCTGAATTTGTCTTGTTGGGGGTCTCAAGATTGCTGAATGTGTCTTGTTGGGAGCCTGATGATTTCTTGGGGGCCTCATGATTGCTACATTTGTCTTGTTGGGGGCCTCTGGGAAAAGCTGAATCATTATCCTATGAGACAATAGCATTAAACCTACATTTTTGCTTTTTAAAACGGAAAATAAAACTGGGAGGTTCTAAAAAACGAATACATTTTTCAGGAGTAGGATGAAAGAAATTGTTTATCTTCACAGTTTATTTGCAACTTGGATTTTCAATAATGTTCATGTATGAGTTAAAACGTTTGTATGAAGTTTTAAATTGCTGTTGCCACTTTGCGATAGATAAATTGACTTTTGGGTTGCAGTTTGGGCACTCGGCTTCCAAAAGTTTCGCCACCACTGTCCTAATCTAATGTCCCACATTGCTAAGTAAAAGAAAATTTGTCGCCACCCATGGCCACACCCACATTCTGGTCCATGGCCGCACCCATTTTGGGGGGCGGCGCGTACGTGCGCCGCACAACATAACCCTCAGGTTTTTCGGCGCACACATCTTCTCTAAAATTTGCGGCGCACCACTTCTTCCCTGCCTTTTTGCACCCCCCCCCCCCTGGAAAATTTTGTGCGGACGCCCATGGCTATGAACTGGCACAAACTCTATGGACGCCGCGGCCAGTTCATGGAATCCATTCAATTATATATTTGATGCTTGCTGTCACAGGATCTTCTCTGTCAGTCAAATCACACATGAAATGAAATGATGTAGTTATTATGGCTAGCAATGTCAGCAGTTATATAGGTGGCACTAGTCATCGTTGATCCCTAGTATCTGCCCGCAGTCATAGTTGGTTGCTTCCCACAATTTTTGAAAACTGTCATTATGAATAATATTATAATCTTTTACATTATGCTGTAAGTAAGAAGATTCTTAATTAATGAAGGTATAATACAGTGGTCATTAATACTGTAATATTTCTTTTCCAGGAATTTTCAAGAGGCCGTTATGACCTCACCACCGCGAGGGAGAAACGGGACGTGGTGAGAAGGGTGCAGGGGATCCTGAGGGCCGAGTACCGGCGGGACCTCACCACCAAGCAGGTCCAAATGTTATGGAGCGACCTAAAGAGGAGAGACCAGGACCTGCTCAGGCGGGTGGTTGCTCAAATTGGATGTAAGTCAGCAAACTATTAGTTTATGTATGTCTATTTTGGGTTTTATATGCTGTATGTATTTATCCTAAAAAATAATTCCATGGGCTGAATACTATAGAGTTGTGCAGTATGTACAGTTAAAGTATATATCCGTAAGGTATTCACAGTGCAGCACTTTTCCCACATTTTGTTTTGTTAGGGGCTTATTCCAAAATGGGTTAAAACATATTATTTTGTGCTCCTGTGTGGGCATAGTGATGATATTTGTGCAATATGTACTGATTATACTGCATTCATGCAAATAAAGTTATTAAAAAAAATGGGCCCCTAGGCTTAACATTGGTTTTTGATAACCACTGATGATCAATTAACTTTTTTTTTTTTTTAGAAAAATTTGATAGGTGCTGTCGTCCATCTGGACCCTATATCCTCTCCAGGCCCTAGGCAAGTGGCTAGGTTTGCCTTGTGGATGGTCCGGCTTTGTTGCACATCAATTTTTTTTTAAAGATCTCTCCAGAGCTATTCAATCGTATTGAAGCCTAAGCTCTTGCTGGGCCACTCAAGGACATACACAGAGTTGTCTCTGAGCCACACCATTGATATCTTGACTGTGTGCCCAGGGTCGTATTCCTACTACAAGATGAACCATTGCCCCAGTCTGCGTTCCAAGTGCTCTCTTTAAAGTGATCCTTAAGCCTGTAAAAAAAAAAAAAAAAGATTTTGACTCAACTGTGGCTTCCCTGAGCCCCCTGCAGTCGATCGTTGCCCTCGCCGCCTCGCTCAGATCCTCCTGGACCCCACGGCGACCACTTCCGGTTTCGCTGTCAGGACCCGACAGGCATTGGGAACGCGAGTGATTCTTCGTGTTCCAAGCAAAAATATCGCCCCCTATGCTACTATTATGTCCCGGAGGCCGCAATAGCCGCAAAGGATCACTTTAAAGCCTATCCTAGTTTTATTTTACTGTATTGAAGAGTCATATTCTTTCATGTATAATAAATACATTAAAGGAATAAGAATATGATTTTTTGTTCTGTGTTTAGAGTAAGGTCCTTATCAAAGTTCACTTGAAAATAGAAATAAAAGTAATTGTAGTTCAAACAATAAAGTTATTACTTTGTATCCATTTTATCATATATTTTGATTAAATTGTATTATTCATTACTCCTTACTACAGCTGCAAGTGGTGCCCGCACTGCCCGGCCCCGGGGATCCTCTGCACCCAGGCCTCCTTCTTCGTCAAGGGCCTCCTCACCTGGCCCCAGCCATCATAGCCAGAGGGCTTATCTGAGTCAAGCCAGGACACCGCTTTATGGTAAAATTCTCTTACTGTATGATTAACATTGCATACTATGGAAAAGCAAGTAAATGCTATGTTATATGTATTACATTACAGGTTCTTAATTTTAGGGATGATCAATGAGATTGAAATATGTACAAGTTGATGGATTGCTGGGTTTACCTATTTTGCACATTTTTTTCTACAGTTCCTCTATCAACATATACGAGGCTGAGGGGCCAGGTGAGGAGGCTGACGAAGACCAAGAGGAGGCATGAGCGGGAAATCCGCTTACTTAAAAGCCAGATGCTGGAGATGTGCCAGCATATGGCGAATGTGGAGGAGGAGGTCCGCCAATTGAAGGGGACAGGGGGTAGGGTGGACTGAGGGTTTTTTTTGTTGTTGTTTTTTTTGTTTATTTTTGTTGAACATTTTTACTGCTGGCAGGTGATGTAGCTGCTGCATGGTTTTTTGGCAGTTGGAAACAGCTGTAAACAGCTATTTTCCACAATGCAGCAAGGTTCACAGACAGGAAAAAAAATCGACTCAGCAGCACTTAAAAGGCCTGGTGTTTCTTTAACAGTTTCACAGCATCAGAACTTTGTTTCTCTTATACAAGCCTCATTTTTAGCTGTACAGAAGAAAACTGCCCGGGCATTTTTCCCCTGAATCCGGGCAAAGCATGATGGGATTTCTGATGTTGTTGTTCTCGTTCTGCTGTTTTGGTGCATTTTTTTATTTTTTTTAACATTTTGAATTTGACATTTGAAGCCTAGGGTGTGCAGCTGGGAGGGGTGATCAGGACACAGGACAGTTGGAACTGTGTCTCCTGCTCCCTGTCACCTCCTTTCAACCAAAAAGATGGCTGCCCCCATGACAAAGATGGCTGTCCCCATGAATCACAAACATTTGACTGTTCTTTTAAAACAGGGTGGGTAAGAGATTATATTACCTATCTATTATAATTAACATAACTAATGTAACTTAATGACAGTATATTTGTTTAGGCTGAAGTTCCCCTTTAAGAAAAAAAAAGAAAAGAAAAACTTTTCACAAAAAAATAAATTTTTTTCTTAAAAAAGGATAAGTTTCTTCTCTTTTGTTGTACGATCTCTGACACTGACACATTGTGTTGGACTAAATAATCGCAAAAGAAATGCAATGACATTGTTAATACAATGCATTTCAAAAACATATATTTATGCAGAATACTTAGTTGTATGTGTCACATTGCTTGTGTGATGCAATCCCTTAATTTTGTAGATCTTCTTCTGTGTCCAACACAAAGCACCAGTGTGCAAAATAGACATTTAAAGTGTAAAGAGTATATGTAGCAATTATTCATTGCTTTTTAGTTCTCTTTTACAGCGCATGCAGGTTCAGGCTACTCTTCTTTCTTCCTCCCCTCCTCTCTGTGGCACGCGTCATAGTGCACGGAACTATGATGCGATGCAGAGAGTCGGAAAAGAATTCGAGGAGACAGAGACTGCGCATGCGCTGTAAGGACCCGCAGACATCATTTTTCATGTTTCAGCTCTACTTTCTGTAGGAGCCATGTTTTCAATAGCATTGAGAGTGGGCATACCGGGATGGAGAGGGATTAAGAGAGGAAGTGTATACACTTCATATACACTTGGGTATACTTAAAGGGACTCCAAGATCAAATTAAACGCAAAATGTGAACTTACCCGGGCTTTGCTGTAGCCCAGTGCTGGTCTGTAGTTCCCACGACGTACCTCCGGGTCTTCTCCCAATGCCTCTTCAGAAATGGTTGGCCGGCGGATCCTGGCGACACTCGGGCCGATTGTCGGGCTCCTTCTTCCGCATACATCACGCGTAACATCATTACGGCGTCCGGCGTCACAGTACGGCGCATGCGTGGTTTAATCGCGCATGCGCCGTACTGTCACGCCGGCCACCGTGATGACGCGAGGCGGCCGGCGTAATGACGTTACGCGTGATGTATGCGGAAGAAGGAGCCCGACACTCGGCCCGAGTGTCGCCAGGATCCGCCGGCCAACTACAGACCAACACTGGGCTACAGCAAAGCCCGGGTAAGTTCACATTTTGCGTTTAATTTGATCTTGGAGTCCCTTTAAAAACATACCCTGTGCCCCTGCTCAGTGTCCCTTTCAGGGGTTCTTTCTTTAGGGTGGGGGAGAAGAATTTGGGCCTGGTTTGCAGGCATTACAAAATACTTACCGAGCCTCCAGCGGCGTTTTGTAGCCTTCCTGAAGCTCCTAGCATGCTCCTATTGGCTTTCCGACGTACTCTGTTCACGGCAGCTGGCGTATCACTCGACTATAGGCAGGTCAGGTAACACGCCGGCTTCCATGCAAGGAGGATGGCAGAAAGCCGCTAGGAGTTTCAGGAGGGCTGAAATATGTTGCTGGAGGTTTCAGTGAATATTTTGGAGCAGGTTTGCGTTTTTTTCTGCTGGTGGTTCAAGTGAGCAACCGACAAGCACATGAATACGGCTTCAAGTGATCCCAGTTGGTGGATATTGGGGACATATGTGTATACAGTATATGTATAAATAAAATATATATATATATATATATATATATATATATATATATATATATATGCATCTGATAATAAATCTCCATGCATGTATATCTGATACACATATAAATAGAGGTAGCCAGACCTCTCCATCCAGTTAAATATATGTAGCCAGACCTAATCCCCCACCCTCCCAAGTAATTCATAGGTACCCAGACCTCTCCCCTCTCCCCCCAGTAATTCATAGGTAGCCAGACCTCTCCCCTTTCCCCCCAGTAATTCATAGGTAGCCAGACCTCTCCCCTCCCCTCCCCCCCCCTCCCCCCCCCAGTGATTCATAGGTAGCCAGACCTCTACCCTCTCCCCCCAGTAATTCATAGGTACCCAGAGCTCTCCCCTTTCCCCCCAGTAATTCATAGGTAGCCAGACCTTTCCCCTCTCCCCCCCCCCCCCAGTGATTCATAGGTAGCCAGACCTCTACCCTCTCCCCCCAGTAATTCATAGGTACCCAGACCTCTCCCCTCTCCCCCCAGTAATTCATAGGTACCCAGACCTCTCCCCTCTCCCCCCCCCCCAGTGATTCATAGGTAGCCAGACCTCTACCCTTCCCCCCAGTAATCCATAGGTAACCAGACCTGAACCCCTTCCACCCTCCCCCCAGTAAATCATAGGTAACCAGACCTGAACCCCTTCCACCCTCCCCCCAGAAATCCATAGGTAACCAGACCTGAACCCCTTCCACCCTCCCCCCAGAAATTCATAGGTAACCAGACCTGAACCCCTTCCACCCTCCCCCCAGAAATTCATAGGTAACCAGACCTGAACCCCTTCCACCCTCCCCCCAGTAAATCATAGGTAACCAGACCTGAACCCCTTCCACCCTCCCCCCAGAAATTCATAGGTAACCAGACCTGAACCCCTTCCACCCTCCCCCCAGTAAATCATAGGTAACCAGACCTGAACCCCTTTCACCCCCCCCCCCCACTAATCCATAGGTAACCAGACCTGAACCCCTTCCACCCTCCCCCCAGTAAATCATAGGTAACCAGACCTGAACCCCTTCCACGCTCCCTCCAGTAGTTCATAGGTAGCCAGACCTCTCCCCTCTCCCCCCAGTAATTCATAGGTAGCCAGACCTCTCCCCTCTCCCCCCAGTAATTCATAGGTAGCCAGACCTCTCCCCTTTCCCCCCAGTAATTCATAGGTAGCCAGCCAGACCTCTCTCCTCCCCCCCCCCCCCCCAGTGATTCATAGGTAGCCAGACCTCTACCCTCTCCCCCCAGTAATTCATAGGTACCCAGACCTGAACCCCTTCCACCCTCCCCCCAGTAAATCATAGGTAACCAGACCTGAACCCCTTCCACCCTCCCCCCAGAAATTCAGTTTCAGTATATTTTTTTTTTTTTTGGGAGTGCTCCCTGACAGTGGGAACACTACTATCTATAATCAAAAGAAGGTGGTACATTATAATAAAAAGTGTGGAGTACCCTAACGGTGGGGACACCCAAGAAATTGAACAGGAACAGGTTTTGTTTTTTTTTTTTTTTTTGTGTGGAGTGCTCCCTGACAGTGGGAACACTGCTATCTATAATCAAAAGAAGGTGGTACATTATAATAAAAAGTGTGGAGTACCCTAACGGTGGGGACACCCAAGAAATTGAACAGGAACAGGTGATTTTTTTTTTTTTTTTGTGGAGTGCTCCCTGACAGTGGGAACACAGCTATCTATAATCAAAAGAAGGTGGTACATTATAATAAAAAGTGTGGAATACCCTAACGGTGGGGACACCCAAGAAATTGAACAGGAACAGGTGATTTTTTTTTTTTTTTTTTTGTGGAGTGCTCCCTGACAGTGGGAACACAGCTATCTATAATCAAGAGAAGGTGGTAAATTATTTAAAAAAGTGCGGTGCACCCTAACGGTGGGGACACCAAGAAACTGAACAAGAAAAAGGTGAGTTTTTTTTTTTAAGTCAGCAGAAGCCTTTTTGGTGGCAGGTAGTAGGCAAAGTCCTAGCTTGTGGCCCTGAGAGGAGCAGCGGCTCAGTCATATAGTAAGTTGACCATCACCCTCAGTAAGCCAAAGCCATTTTGGTGGCAGGTAGTAGGCAAAGTCCTAGCTTGTGGCCCTGAGAGGAGCAGCGGCTCAGTCATATAGTAAGTTGACCATCACCCTCAGTAAGCCCAAGCCATTTTGGTGGCAGGTAGTAGGCAAAGTCCTAGCTTGTGGCCCTGAGAGGAGCAGCGGCTCAGTCATATAGTAAGTTGACCATCACCCTCAGTAAGCCAAAGCCATTTTGGTGGCAGGTAGTAGGCAAAGTCCTAGCTTGTGGCCCTGAGAGGAGCAGCGGCTCAGTCATATAGTAAGTTGACCATCACCCTCAGTAAGCCAAAGCCATTTTGGTGGCAGGTAGTAGGCAAAGTCCTAGCTTGTGGCCCTGAGAGGAGCAGCGGCTCAGTCATATAGTAAGTTGACCATCACCCTCAGTAAGCCCAAGCCATTTTGGTGGCAGGTAGTAGGCAAAGTCCTAGCTTGTGGCCCTGAGAGGAGCAGCGGCTCAGTCATATAGTAAGTTGACCATCACCCTCAGTAAGCCAAAGCCATTTTGGTGGCAGGTAGTAGGCAAAGTCCTAGCTTGTGGCCCTGAGAGGAGCAGCGGCTCAGTCATATAGTAAGTTGACCATCACCCTCAGTAAGCCAAAGCCATTTTGGTGGCAGGTAGTAGGCAAAGTCCTAGCTTGTGGCCCTGAGAGGAGCAGCGGCTCAGTCATATAGTAAGTTGACCATCACCCTCAGTCAGCCCAAGACATTTTGGTGGCAGGTAGTAGGCAAAGTCACCGGAAAGGTGGAAGACCAATAAACAAAACAGCAGCAACATCAGGGACAACAGTAAACATAGCAGGACATAGCAGTGCTCCATGAGGGTAGGAACACTGAAATACTTTTGCAGCAGGAGCAGAAAAAAATGAAATTGTGCAGTGCACTGTAACGGTGTGAGCAACGATATCAATAAAAGTTTTTTTTTTTGGGGGGGGGGGGGGGTTTAACCATAGAACTCCATAAAAGTGGGAAGAATGCTGTACCTTTGAATCAAATTGTGCAGTGCACAATAATGTTGGGAACACAACTGAACATTACATATTTAATGTTATCTTATAGACACATAGGTATATCAGAGGGAGTTGAAAGCGATCTCATTCAGTTTCTGTCTCTGAGGGCAGGGGCTGAGTATTCACCATCAATCCAGGACTGATTCATTTTTAAGAAGGTCAGTCTGTTCACTGAATCTGTAGACAAACAGGATCGCTTTTCAGTAACCACCCCACCTGCCGCACTGAATGCACGCTCAGAAATGACGCTGGAAGCCGGGCATGACAGAAGTTGAAGCGCATACTGCGCCAGCTCGGGACAGGTTTCCAGTCTGGCGGACCAAAATTCCATAGGGTCCTCTGTGCGCATACTGTCAGATGCACCAAGTGACCCCATGTAATCACTGACCATGCGGCTCACCCGCTGGTGAAAACTTCCTTCTACTGTTCTTGTTGTTATTGTTGGACGCTCAGAGAAGTAAAAGTTTCTCATTGCTCCAAAAAGGTCTCCAGGAAGAATGGGTCTGCCTGGCTCAGCTACTTGCTGGGTGCGATGAGTGGGGATAGCTGTGATCTCAGACTGTGGAAAGGCCTCCTGCACATGACGTATTAGGGCCTGCTGCAGCTCACGCATCCTCTCCTCCTGCCGGCTTGCTGGAATGAACTGACCCAGTTTCCCCTTGCATCGAGGGTCTAAAAGGGCGGCCAACCAGTAGTCATCCCTCTCCTTAATGTTTTGGATCCGGGGATCTCTGCGTAAGCATTTCAACATATGAACAGCCATGGGGAAGAGATGAGCCTGCGCCTCCAAATCATCCGGTCTGCTCAACACATCAAAATCCTCTGACTGCTGCTGCTGCTCGTCCTGCCTTCCAATGTCTACCCACCCATGAACCACAGATGCCGCACTGGCCTGCTCTCCCTCCTCACAATGGTCAGGCACCTCAAGTAAGTCCCGCGTGAAAGTAAGCTCCTCCTCCTCCTCCTCCTCATGTGCCTGAGTCTGGGTGGCTTGGAGCAAGCTTTGTTGTTCAAGCTCATCAAGCGCATCCTCCCCAGCTGCCATCAGGCTACTCAGACTCTCGTCCAGCATGTACACGAGAGGGATCACTTCGCTGATACAGACTTGTGCCCCACTTACGAATGTTGTAGCCTGATCGAATGGGGACAAGACACGGCAGACTTGATACATCAGCCGCCACTCTTCCTGGGTGAATCGGGCAGGTGCGACCTGGGTGCCATGTCCTCCTCGGAGGTACTCTGCAACCGCCTTTTTCTGCTCGCACAACCTATTCAGCATGCGAAGTGTGGAGTTCCACCGTGTTGCACTGTCTGCAATGAGCCTATGGGGGGGCAGGCCATGTTTCTCCTGCAATTTAGACAGCGAATCTTTGGCATTTGAAGAATAACGTAACTTCGATACAACTCTTCTTGCATGCTGCACCACATCACTCAAACCTGGGTAGGTGCGTAAAAAGCGCTGCACCACCAGGTTGAGTATGTGGGCAAAACATGGCACATGGGGGATGTTGCCCTGATTCAGGGCGGCAATCAGATTTGCTGCGTTGTCACATACAACATGACCAGCCTGGAGTCTTCTTGGGGTCAGCCACTTCTGCACCTGTCCGTTGATAATGGCCAGGACATTTGGTGCAGTAAGTCTCTGCTGCTTAACGCTGACTAAACCCAGAACCGCCTGACAGCGTCGATGTACCACTCTGCTGTGGCCAGTCCCACGGGCACGCTTACTGGGGGCCTCAGCTGTAGCGGTTGCGACATGACTAGAGGCAAGTGTGGAACTGTTCCCCTTGACACCACGGGGCGGCGCAACCAGCTCATTGGCCGCCCCAGGACTGGAACCCTCCTGTTGACATTGGAGGGTGACCCAATGTGCCGTAAAGGACATATAACGTCCCTGGCCATGACTGCTGGTCCAGCAATCTGTCGTGAGATGTACCCTGTTGCCTAGAGAATAGTCAAGGGACAGGGTCACATTATCCACAGTGTGGCGATACAGATCAGGTATTGCTGTCCTAGCAAAAAAATGGCGGCTGGGGATCCGCCATTCTGGTATGCCAAACCTCAGCAGCTCGCGAATGGCTGTACCCTTCTCTACAAGACTGTAGGGCAATAACTGCTGGACCATAGCCTGTGACAGCAGCCCATTCAGCCTCCGGATCCTGCTGTGATGGGAAGGCAGTGGCTTTGTCGACCTTATCGACTCAGTAATTAAGGGCTGGGTGCTGTGAGCCACTGACGAGAAACGTGCAATTGAGGTAGCTGACATGTGGCCTCTACTGCCAGACTGTGTTGCGGAGTGAAGGCAGGGGGAAGGGGTGCCGATGTCAGAACCTGAATGGGAAGAAGGATGGGGCACTGTGCGGGGTATTTTACCCATTGCTTCCTGAACAAGCTGATTTTCTCTCTTATGCTTTTTTATGTGGGAGAGTAGTCCACCTGCGCCCGCTCTTGACAAGTCCTTCCCTAAACGCACTTTATGACCACAAATGTTGCATATGACAATGTGGAGATCAGATTCATCAACGGTAAAGTACTTCCAAACTGGGGCTTTCTTAGATGATTTTTTAACTGTTTTTTCAGTCTCAGGCACAACAATTTGGGAGAGGGTGCTTTCAGATGCAGGCTCAGCCTGTGGCTGCTGCCTCGTTTGAAAAAGCCTACCAGAGGAGCCACTGCTTCCACTAGGTCTCACGGTATGCTGATGCAGCCTCTGCGGCTCTGAATCATCTGAGCTGGCATCATCATGATGTTCAGGCGGGTCATAGTCCCTATCCAGATCATCGTCACTACATCCCTTATAAGAACCCAGCTCATCATCATCAGGATAATTGGGAGAAAGAAGGTTGGAAGAGCCCTCATCCTGGATGTTATGTTCTCCCATTGAGGACTGAGACTGATCGCGGGCATGGTACAAGTTGTCATCATGATCATCACCCGCCAATCCCTCATCGATAACATTCTGAGGTTCATTAAAAAAATTCTGGGCATCAGACTCTAGGTTTATGTCGGACTGCGAAAGAGCTTTGTGCACAAGGTCTGCAATATGTGCAGTATATGGAAGTGAAGGCTCATTTTGGATGTTGGTGGCAGATCTTTGAGCAGGCATGGGTGTGCTGCTGGTACTGCTGCTACTCTCCAGGGCCTGAAGATTGGGGGACTGAGAACCGCTATCTCTCGTCACAAACTCCACAATATCATCAGCCTGGCTCTCCCTAATGGGGCGTCGTGGGCCCTTCATCATCATAGAATCGCGCGTAAGGTTGTAGACTTTTTTTGGAGTTACATCTTCACTCCTCACTGTGCCTGTTGAGGATTGGCCACTACCTCGCACTGATTGTCCACTACCAACTGACTGTCCCCTGCCAGTTTTGGACTGACCCCTGCCGGGTACAGTGCATCCCCTGCTTGGTGCAGAGCGTCCCCTTCCTGCTGTGAAATAGGGATGTACTTTTTGGGCTGCTGGTTCTTGATCACTGCCTGTCAAGGTGTCAAACAAACATCTTTTTGCAGTGGTTTCAATTCCTCGGCCACGGGCACGGCCTGCTCCACCTCTGCCAGACATTGTAGGGAATATGTTCAGCAAGTGCCAAACGTTATTGTTTTATTGAAATGTAGGGGAAAGTGACAAATGATAAACTTATAAAAGAAAATAAAAATAAATCAAATTACAATTTCAATGTAATGAGGGAGGAGAGGACTGGAGAGCTAGTCCAAATTATATATCAATTGCTTTGGGACAACGCACTTGAAATAAATCCCCCCACAAAAAAAATGAAAATAAAATTCAATCAAATCAAATAATTAAAATGAATAAAAAAAACAAAAAACACACAAAAACAATTCACTCTCAGCACACGATCCCTGAATCTAACTGATTTCACTCTATTACATATCACAGGCCCTCTCTGGTCTCTACAATCTACACGCTTTCACTCTATTACATATCACAGGCCCTCTCTTGTCTCTACAATCTACACGCTTTCACTCTATTACATATCACAGGCCCTCTCTGGTCTCTACAATCTACACGCTTTCACTGTAAAATCACAAGCCCTATAATCAGTTTTCCCTGCCTCACTAAACAACAGAATTCTAACCCTAAACAAAGCCCTAACTACAATAATCAACTTCCTAAGGCCCGGTTCACATTAGCGGTGGCTATCCGGAATAGCCGTGCCGCAGCCGCACCGGAGCCGCACCGCATGCTGGCCGGACGAAACGGACGCACGGCATAGCAATGTAAGGCTATGCCAGTGTTCACATGCGTCCGTTTCGTCCGGACCGGAGCCGGACCGGATCCGGACTCCGGTGTCCGTTCCAACATGCGCTATTTTTGGGTCCGGCTCCTCCGGCAGCCGTATCCGGGGCGGAGCCGGACTGCACCATCCGGCCAATGGAAACCAATGAGAACCGGAGAGCGCACAACACACTGGCAAAAAATCCGGATGTTCTACCCCACTTCCTATGAGGATTGTTGCGGCGATATTGGCTGGGGACACATGGGCAACCATTTTGGAGTGGAGCAGCACGAGCTGGAGATGTTGGCAGCATGTTGGAGGTGGAGGTGAGTGCTAAACAGCGGAGGGCCTGATTCCACAGGCCCCCCTTCTGCTGACCTCCCAGACCCCAACATTTTTTTTTTTTTTAACGTGACTTTTGCCAAACGGATCCGGATCGCATCCGGATGAACACCTGATGCAACCTGACCGGATCCGGATCGGATCCGGATCAGAACCGTACGGTTCCGATCCGGATCCGGTCCGGATCCGGTCAGGCCATCCGGTCCGTTTGGCTGAAAACCGCTAATGTGAACCGGGCCTAACACAGGCTTACAATCACACAGATCAAAGATGTAAGAAAATGCAATAGAATTGCACTTAATATGGATGTGTAACTGTATCACTCTCTGTCTCACTCCTTCTCCTCAGAAAGTGAAAGCAACCCACAAAGAACACAGATCATGGCTGACAGCTTATATACTGAAGGGCGGGAGAAGATACTATTGGTTGCTTAGGATGTAGCTCCCAAACAAACTTGATAACTGATTGGCTACTCTTAGAGAAGGGGAGTTGTGCCTACGAAATTACGCGTAAAATTACGCGTAATTCGCCGTAAAATTACGCATGCCTACGCTATTACGGTAGGCGGCGTAATTACAATACCGCTTTACGGCTTACGCGTACATACTTACGCGTAAGACGTAAATTACGCGTAGCACTTACGCGTAAAATAACGGTAAATTACGGTGCGTAATTACGCGCATGCGTAATTTCGGCCCAGCACTGGGCTGTTCACACAGCCCACGTTGCGTTACATGTAACGCTGCACGTTGTGGTGAAAGTGCAGCATGCTACGGCGTTACAGCGGCTTAAACCGCGTTAGACTGTTTGCACATGCTCAGTCATGTTGGGGAGGAGCGGAGAGCGGCCAGGCACATGGCTAATTAATATTCACTGCACTCAGTGACGTGCAGTGTTTACTTCCTGGAGCGGCCGCTCTGTGCGGCGATTGGCCGGCGGGACCACGTGATGCCGCATGCGTCCAAGAGTACGCATCACGGCATCACGGACGCCAGAGTGAGCTGCACAACGCGGCTCACTCTGACGTCCACATGGAACAGCACCAGGCCTTGCGTTAGGTGCACGTTATGCGACCTTAACGTGGCACCTAACGCAACGTCTTAGTGTGCAAGTAGCCTAAAGGTTATTATGCTGTTGATTATCTTTTAGAGCAGAGAGGAAGTTTTGACTTCAGGTCCACTCTAATTACAACAGAACAACCAAAGTAATGCTGGGCATACACGGGATCGATTCCCCGCTCGATACCCGCGGGCGGACAATGGCAAAAAACGAAAGGAAGATAAGGAGCGCCCGCAGGGACAAGCGGGAATTGATCCGGGCGGCCGCGGGGACGAGCGGGGACGAGCCGGCATCGAGCCGCTGGCTCGGTACACGGTACAAAAACGTACCGGGTATTCCCTGCATAAGTCTTGATAGGATGTTTGCTACATACCTGTTCTCTGTTTTGGATGGGCTTCTCTCCATTGCACTGCCCTGCCACCTGGCAGTTGGTCGCACAGAGGACAAAGAAGCAGCGCATGCTCTGGCCACTCGCGCGCTCCCTGTAATTTCCCGCTCCTGCCCAAGGCCGGTACAGTGTTATGCATTCTTGACAAGTACCGGTCATACATCAGCATCATTTCTCAAGTATGCATGCCCAGAACACTATCGGCTGCTGTGCACATTCTAGCAGGAGCGCAAATTACAGGTATTATTTGTTGAATGGGGGGCAGAGCAGCACAACTGAAATGAGCCCATTCAAACCAGTGATCGCTATTCCGAATGTTAGACAGAATATTTTTGGGTGGTGGTGGTGGTAGTGGGGGGGGAGGGGGGAGTTGGTGACAGCAGGCCTAGGGCACTTGTCTATCTCATCACATCACCTAAATATCGTTTAATGGGCGCCCAACAGGAAAAAAGGGCGCCGGAGAAAAATAACGTTTTACAAGCGGCGCCCGGAGACTTTTAATGTTTTATAACTGCTTCCCATGATTACACATTATTTAATGATTTATAATTTTTTAAACATTATTTTTAAACGAAAAACAGTACAATATTTTTTAAAACATTATTTTTAAATGAAAAACAGCACAATCATTTTTTAAAACGTTATTAATGCTTATCAGAGGGGGGTCTTAGGTTTAAGCACCACCAGGGGGGTCTTAGGTTTAGGCACCACCAGGGGGGGTCTTAGGTTTAGGCACCACCAGGGGGGTCTTAGGGTTAGGCACCACCAGGGGGGTCTTAGGGTTAGGCACCTCCAGGGGGGTCTTAGGTTTAGGCACCACTAGGGGGGTCTTAGGTTTAGGCACCACCAGGGGAGTCTTAGGTTTAGGCACCACCAGGGGAGTCTTAGGTTTAGGCACCACCAGGGGGGTCTTAGGTTTAGGCACCACCAGGGGAGTCTTAGGTTTAGGCACCACCAGGGGAGTCTTAGGTTTAGGCACCACTAGGGGGGTCTTAGGTTTAGGCACCACCAGGGGGGTCTTAGGTTTAGGGCACTTATGGCTGCAACCAAACTTTTGCAGATCATGGGCGCCCCAGTTTCTTGCATCCACTAGAGGCTAGCAACGTACAGCGCAAGATGGAGTGGTTTTTCAGCTGGCGGGGTGAATAGGTGAACGTTGGTTGGACGACTCTAAAGATCTGACATCCTGAATCTTTAGGTGAGATTGTCCACACGGAAGATTCTTTCTCATCTAAGGTGGTCTCTAATGGCTGTCTCAGCTGGCTTTAATACAGTTTGCGTACATAGCTTAAAGCTTATAGAGACAGCAGCTGTTAGCTGAGAAAGAAAAAGAGAAAAGAGTACACTCCTATACAGAGGTTTTATTAACATTGCTGAGTTCCTGCAGCTGACATTTGTCAGAAGAAGAAGGGGCGGCTTTATCCCTTTCGAACTACGTTACAATAAACCAGCTAAAGAGCGCCCGCAGAGTGCAGGTATCGCTTATGCTGGAAGGTGGAAGACAGCTTGCACACCTATCCTTCCACAAAAGGGAAGATACTCATTAGTGTTGCTCGGATACCCCTTTTTATTACCCTTGTCAATTCAGATCCGGATAGTAAACTATCTGGATAAATTTGGATATCCGAATTCGAACCGTATCCGAATCCATTATCCGGGTAAATCCGGGTATCCGGATTGAAAACCGGAACTGGTGTTTAAATTGCATCCAAAACGTCTTTTATAGTAAATGATGCATGAAGCATCATGTTTTTTTTTTAAAGAAAAACAGTAATTGTTTATGTGGGGAGGTATAATACAAAAAAAAAATGGCTGTCAATTAACATCAGGCCTAGGTTTCAGACAGCGGTCGTGCAGCCCACATTGTGTCCAAAGTCCAACGCACAACTGGGACATCACAGTTTTCAGCCCAGACACCTAAAAAAAATTACACAGCAATTGTGTTTTGGGCATAATCGGTAGCAGCAGCAGTAGCCTGTGGTACCCTGGCGGTGGGAGCAGCAAAGGCAGCAGGAGAAGGGCAATGCAGCAGCAGCAGGTGTAACGTGTGCCAGGAGCATGCCGGAAATTGCCAACAATAGGGAAGGACTCGCCCAACAGGGTCTGGCTGCGTTTTTTCCTTGCTCGGGAAGCGAAGGAGGGAGCAGAGGAGGCCACTGAGGACTGGCTGCCTGAACAGGGAGCAGAGGAGGCCACTGAGGACTGGCTGCCTGAACAGGCCTCAGCGTCAGCAGGAGTGGCAGAGGGGGTTCTGGTGCTCTGAGTCTGACCACTGCCAGCGCCAGCTTGCTTCAGCCTCTTGAACTCCTCATGCTCAACAAAATGTTTTTTGGACAGATGGGTGATGAAGCCGGAGGCAGGGCCGGATTTCTGGCAAGGCCACATAGGCCATGGCCTAGGGCACCAGAAATTTAGGGGCGGCTCAGTGAGGGGCCGTAAAGCTGTTTTATGCAGCCATCCCTATCTACAAAGACCGCTTTATCCTTTGAACTCTCTGTCCTGTTCTTGTGTCGTCCCTGCAAGACCTGAAAGCTCTATCCTGCAGGTACACATCACCCTAACTCTCATGGTGACACAATGGTTCCATCATTAATGAGATGGCAAACATCACATAAAAGTTCTTAAGGAAAACATAACTAATAATCTATACACGTATTACTAAAATAGTTATTGTCTGTGACATCCAATGATGCAAGGTAAGTAGTAACTCTCATTGGGGCACACAGAGATAACCATACAGACGGTATAGTTGGCCTTGGGCGGTAAAAAGTACAAATCCGGCCCTGGCCGGAGGTGCCATACTTGGAGGGGTCACAACCTCTGCTCAGCTTTAGTTTGCACACATTGCATATGGCAAATTTGCTGTCCAAAGAGGGCAGAGTGAAAAACCGCCAGATTGGGGACGTGAAGATTCCACTGCGGCCTGAATGGGATGCTGCTGCTTTTCTCCCTGTGGCGGTTGGGGGTTGAGTGGTGCGGCTGGTGGTAGTGGTAGAAGATGAAGCAGCAGGCTGTGGGTCCCGCATTTCACACCCACTGCTGCTCCTGCCAATGTCTGCAATGCTGATCCTCCGTGCCAAACCCACCTACACATCCTCCTCCTCAGAGTCAGAGCTGACTTCCCCCTCCTGTGGATGGTAGTCACGGTCCATCATCTCATCATCAACATCATACTCCCCTTCCTCAAACAACTGTTTCTTGGACAATGACCCCCCTCAAACTCCTCTTCTGCTGACACATGCAAGGACCCCCCCCCAACAACCACCATCTGCATCTGTGACTCCTCCACATAGCCCAATGCGCCCAGAATATCCTCCTCAAACTTTCTGCTGGTAACAGCCCTGCTGATTGTGATTGCGGTGCCTGGAGTGAAGAGCGCGCTCACTGAGGGTAGGCTGCCCGCTGGGGTCGGCATGATGACCAAGTCCCCAGGAACTGCTGGGCGGCTGCTGCTGCTCCTGCGAACAGGAGTGCTGGTGGGGGTGGAGGTCTCTGGTGTAGAGCTGGTGATGGCTTGCTCATCCACCATCAGCTGGAAAATGGCCGCTACACGCTGCTGCGCCTCTGCAGCGTGACTCCCCCTAACAGCTGGATGGCCAGTGGCTAGCGGCGGAATGGACACTGATGTGGCAGAACTGCTCACGGTGGCGCAATGTTGCTCCCTCTCCTCTTGGCCTTTCTGCCCCTCCCCGGCTGCCAGTGCCAGCAGACATAGTACAAGTTATATGTGATGATGTCACCAGATGATGTGGGGTATTTGTACTTTATTAAAATCAGGGTTGGACTTTCAAGAAAATCAGCACGGAGTGACAGGCAGCTGAGTAGAAGACAGTGCACACTAACTGTCTATCTGTCACACTGACACTGCTCAGCACAGCAGCACTGCAGTAATCTGTAGTAAGCTAACACAGTATTACTCCAACAACTAACTAGCATTGCAGTGCTACTAACTACACAATAACACAGTAATCCTATTCCCTAACCTAATCTGTAGCTAAGGCTAATAGCAAGCCAGCAGCAGCCCTGGCCTGTGCACAGAACACAGACACAGGACCTAACTAGCAGCTGCTGCAGCACACAGAGTCTGACTGTCACTGACTGAAACAAAGTTAGCAAAGCTAGCTAACTAAAAAAACAATAAAATAGTGGTATAGTACAGGTGTTTATGTGCAAAAACGCTAGGTCTGGGATTTTATCAGGTCTGATAAGAAACAAGCTGTGCAGTGCAGAATGAAACAGAAAGCAGGGTAGGTGTTTTCTCTAATGTTCCCACTGATATAGATATATGGTAAAATACATGAGGGTGCTTCGTCTCTGGTTCACTTTAAAAAAAGTTTCAGGCCAAGTGCTTCAGGAATCTTTCGTGCATCAGCTATATGAAAAAGCTGTTTATTGCTGGTCCACTCTCGGTTAGCGCATGAAATCCAGTGAGAGGCTTGTGCAATTGTGTGGTGGCGGTACATTGGGTGCTGCTGTCTAAAAACATGGGAAGCACTGGTGTCAATATTTGATGAAGTGTCTATACAGTATTACGCTATTGGTGCATATATCTCTCTTTACATGTATGGAGGATTGAAGGCATCAGGAGGACAGAAACAAGGTCCGCGTATACTGGCTAGGCCACACACGTGATATGCTGATCTGAACTGGTCGGACACTGCTTTTGGTGAGCGCAAATCGTTATTACTGTATGTCGAGTGAAGGAACTGTGAATCTACTTGAACCCTGAGAAAAATAAGACAAAGACTTGAACTTTTGTTTTAAGAGTAGGGGATTATCTCCAATTATAGGGGAGAGGAGACATATGAGTATGGTTGAAGTGTGATCCTAGCACTTTTTCCTTGGATTTGATGTGGATGTTGAGCGCCGTGCATAATTACAACTCATGTGCTGCGTCCCGACCTCCGTGCCCCACGCCGGGTGATCCCTCTCTGGTCTCCCGCTGACTTGCCTGGACCCTCCCGGCGTATGTTGGACACATCAGTGGCGTCTTGCTATCTACCTCCGCACTACCATCAGAGGAGCTCAGTCCAGCCGGATGCAGCAACAGTAAGCATGCCCAGCGGGCATTATTTTGCAGCAGACTTTTGAGATATGCTTCTCTGTGCTCTTGCCTTGGCTGCTGCACGAGTCTTCCGACTGTTTGATTGATCTATGGAAGATATGTGCCCTAACATTCACTGCTCTGCAATGACTGTTTTCATGGAACATTTGAGCCTGAATGCTACAGAGCTGACCACAGATTAACCTTTATGTTTTGACATGCCACTGGCTGGATGCAACTGCTTGCTATGCTATCTGCTACGTGCTTACCCTGCTTTTCGAACCTAATGGCTGCCGTGTATCATCATTATGTCTGCATCTCAGTTACTTATGGACCCTCTTACATCCGTATCCTTGGCTTACCTATGCTAAGTGGAGTACACTGATGTTTGCCACAGCTTCAACCTTTGTTTGATTCATATGAACTGCATATGCTGCATTTTGTCTACGGTACTGTATCGGAATCATTATATATTTTTTTTCTGATGCTAGTTATTCTGAGTGAAGCTTAGCATATGCTTCATTTCCAGTGTTTTTTTTCTGGCTTATGGTGGAGTAGGGGTTTGGTGGGTTGCGGGATGGCTGGGCATTGTGGGGGGGGTGCCCTCCGGGGTGGGGTTTGGGGTAGTCGGGGCGACACACATTTTTTAACTTACTTTTAATGATTTTGATATATGATTAATTAATTAATACATTTTGTTCCGATTTAGAGCAGTTGTCAGTTTATTTGTGCTCAATCGAGTCATACTTGCCTCTATTTCTATATCATATTTTTTTTTGCTCAATAAAATAGTTTTGACTGAAAATCCACAGTCGTATGTTCTGCTTGGAGGAGGTAAGTCCACCACTACCTCCTCTTTTACCAAGATTGTTTTTTTAAGTTCTTTTAGTGTTTTTTATCCTGTTGGCGCCTCTGTTGTCCTATTATCTACATCAAGTCCACCCTTGGTGGAAGGTTGTACCCTTCCTTCTTCTACTACAGAGAGCGACTTTTTAATCCTGAGTGGGGTCAGGACAATCTCCACACCTGCCTTGACAGTGGTTGCCTAATTGGTAACCCTGGTTTGTGAGTATTAAATTAATATTATTACTCTTCCAATTGTACAGTACCAGTACATACTACATTATATTGGTCTCTTGGTGTTCTCTCTTTTTTACATTACCCAGTCCCATGCATGCCTCCAGGACTTCTCAAGAACTGATCCAACACTATGGAACTTCCTACATCCACCCATTAGGGCAGCCCCCTCCTTCAACATCTTAAAGAAGGCCCTCAAAACTCACCTTTTCACTCTGGCCTATGACCCCTCACTGGTGCTCTAAACCCACAGCTGAACTCTGGTCCCCTAACTTTTGTGTCCATACCTCTCGTTCAAGACTGTAAGCCTTTGGGCAGGGTCCTCCTCCTTGTGTCTCCTACCTGATCATGCACCTCCATTACTGTGAACCCATGCTATGCATTTGAATGAACTCGACTTGCCGAATCCCCATGCTCCCATTCAGTGACTGGCTAAGCATTACCTTTTACTCATACTGTGCTGCGTGATCTGGTTTTTCTTGTAATCCTGTATTGTAATTTTGCTGTATGTCACCCCTAAATAATGTTTGTTACCTTAACTAATGTCCAGCGCTGCGTATTATTTTGATAATAGATTAGAATAAGGTTAGTAATTCATACCTCTCTTTTTTTTTTCTTCAGTTACAGCTACTAAAGTTTCAACAATGCTAAAACTTTGTCCAAAGCCAGATAACTGACTCATGCTAGAGTCAGAAATATAACTATAGAAAAAGATTTACATTTGGCTACATATGCTGGGGACATATACCCCTGGATACATATGCTGGGGACATATACCCCTGGCTACATATGCTGGGGACATATTGGGGACATATACCCCTGACTACATATACTGGGGACATATACCCCTGGCTACATATACAGGGGACAGCTATACGCCTTGCTATGGACAAAGACAGCTATACACTTGGCTACATATACTGGGGAAACCTATACGCCTGGCTACATATACTGGGGACACCTATACGCCTGACTACATATACTGGGGACACCTATATGCCTGGCTACATACACTGGGGACACCTATATGCCTGGCTACATATACTGGGGACACCTATATGCCTGGCTACATATACTGGGGACAGCTATACACCAAGCAGTACAGCACTTGAGTTTGATTGAAGCTTGATAGAGTTCTGCTGAAGCCTATCAAAATTAAACTTGCTGTGATAGAGGTTGATCACTATCCAATTGAATAAGTATGGCAGCCTCCACATACTGTACCTCTCGCTACAGTTGTACTGTATTGACGGTGTGGTGATGTTATTGCAAAGAAAATAAATTTACACTGTTATAAAAGCTGTACACTGATTGCTTTACATTGTATCACAGCATCATATCTTCAGTGCTGTCTGTTCCATGAAAAGATGAAATACAATATTAACAAAAATGTGAGCAGTGCACTCACTTTTGTGAGATGCTGTATGCCGGGGACATATACCCCTAGCTACATATATTGGGGACATATACCCCTGGCTACATATACTGGGGACATATACCCCTGGCTACATATACTGGGAGCATATACCCCTAGCTACATATACTGGGGACATATACCCTTGGCTACATATACTGGGGACATATACCCCTGGCTACATATACAGGGGACAGCTATACACCTGGCTACATATACTGGGGACATATACCCCTGGCTACATATACTGGGCACATATACCCCTGGCTACATATACTGGGGACATATACCCCTGGCTACATATACTGGGGACATATACCCCTGGCTACATATACTGGGGACATATACCCCTAGCTACATATACTGGGGACATATACCCCTGACTTCATATACTGGGGACATATACCCCTGGCTACATATACAGGGGACAGCTATACACCTGGCTACATATACTGGGGACTTATACCCCTGGCTACATATACTGGGGACATATACCCCTGGCTACATATACAGGGGACAGCTATACACCTGGCTACATATGCTGGGGACATATACCCCTGGATACATATGCTGGGGACATATACCCCTGGCTACATATGCTGGGGACATATTGGGGACATATACCCCTGACTACATATACTGGGGACATATACGTCTGGCTACATATACAGGGGACAGCTATACGCCTTGCTACATATACTGGGGACAGCTATACACTTGGCTACATATACTGGGGAAACCTATACGCCTGGCTACATATACTGGGGACACCTATATGCCTGGCTACATACACTGGGGACACCTATATGCCTGGCTACATATACTGGGGACACCTATATGCCTGGCTACATATACTGGGGACATATACCCCTGGCTACATATACTGGGGACATATACCCCTAGCTACATATACTGGGGACATATACCCCTGGCTACATATACTGGGGACATATACCCCTAGCTACATATACTGGGGACATATACCCCTGACTTCATATACTGGGGACATATACCCCTGGCTACATATACAGGGGACAGCTATACACCTGGCTACATATACTGGGGACTTATACCCCTGGCTACATATACTGGGGACATATACCCCTGGCTACATATACAGGGGACAGCTATACACCTGGCTACATATGCTGGGGACATATACCCCTGGATACATATGCTGGGGACATATACCCCTGGCTACATATGCTGGGGACATATTGGGGACATTTACCCCTGACTACATATACTGGGGACATATACCCCTGGCTACATATACAGGGGACAGCTATACGCCTTGCTACATATACTGGGGACAGCTATACACTTGGCTACATATACTGGGGAAACCTATACGCCTGGCTACATATACTGGGGACACCTATACGCCTGACTACATATACTGGGGACACCTATACGCCTGGCTACATACACTGGGGACACCTATATGCCTGGCTACATATACTGGGGACACCTATATGCCTGGCTACATATACTGGGGACAGCTATACACCAAGCAGTACAGCACTTGAGTTTGATTGAAGCTTGATAGAGTTCTGCTGAAGCCTATCAAAATTAAACTTGCTGTGATAGAGGTTGATCACTATCCAATTGAATAAGTATGGCAGCCTCCACATACTGTACCTCTCGCTACAGTTGTACTTTATTGACGGTGTGGTGATGTTATTGCAAAGAAAATAAATTTACACTGTTATAAAAGCTGTACACTGATTGCTTTACATTGTATCACAGCATCATATCTTCAGTGCTGTCTGTTCCATGAAAAGATGAAATACAATATTAACAAAAATGTGAGCAGTGCACTCACTTTTGTGAGATGCTGTATGCCGGGGACATATACCCCTAGCTACATATATTGGGGACATATACCCCTGGCTACATATACTGGGGACATATACCCCTGGCTACATATACTGGGAGCATATACCCCTAGCTACATATACTGGGGACATATACCCCTGGCTACATATACTGGGGACATATACCCCTGGCTACATATACAGGGGACAGCTATACACCTGGCTACATATACTGGGGACATATACCCCTGGCTACATATACTGGGCACATATACCCCTGGCTACATATACTGGGGACATATACCCCTGGCTACATATACTGGGGACATATACCCATAGCTACATATACTGGGGACATATACCCCTGACTTCATATACTGGGGACATATACCCCTGGCTACATATACAGGGGACAGCTATACACCTGGCTACATATACTGGGGACTTATACCCCTGGCTACATATACTGGGCACATATACCCCTGGCTACATATACTGGGGACATATACCCCTGGCTACATATACTGGGGACATATACCCCTGGCTACATATACTGGGGACATCTATACCCCTGGCTACATATACTGGGCACATATACCCCTGGCTATATATACTGGGCATATATACCCCTGGCTACATATACAGGGGACAGCTATACCCCTGGCTACATATACTGGGGACGTATACCCCTGGTTACATATACTGGGGGCATATACCCCTGGCTACATATACTGCGGACATATACCCCTGGCTACATATACTGGGGACATATACCCCTGGCTACATATACTGGGGACATATACTCCTGGCTACATATACTGGGGACATATACCCCTGGCCACATATACTGGGCACATATACCCCTGGCTACATATACAGGGGACAGCTATACGCCTTGCTACATATACTGGGGACAGCTATACACCTGGCTACATATACTGGGGACAGCTATATGCCTGGCTACATATACTGGGGACACCTATACGCCTGACTACATATACTGGGGACACCTATACGCCTGGCTACATACACTGGGGACACCTATATGCCTGGCTACATATACTGGGGACAGCTATACGCCTGACTACATATACTGGGGACAGCTATACACCTGGCTGCCTATACTGGGGACACTGGCTGCCTGTCCTTATGTGCATTTACTGGTGAAAGGCTGTCTGTCATTACGTCCATTTACTGGTGAAAAGCTGTCTCTGCTGACTAATACGTAATTTTCCCCGGGACTTTTGGCATGTATCCCACTCTGACATGCCCCCTCCAGGCAGTGTCGGACTGGGAGGTGGAAAAGGAAATCCACCTGCTGGCCAAGCAGCAGAAACCCTGTGTTATAACCTGCAGCAAATCCTCACTGGGAGCAGCAACACATGATTACTGCTGCTTTGCCAGCAAGTGTATCTCTTTAGCTTTACCACCTCCCAGTCCAACACTGCCTCCAGGTGTTAGATACCTTGAAACATTGTTTCCATCACTTTTGTGGCCAGAAATAGTCCCTGTATGTTTTAAAATTTGCTTGCCCATTGAAGTCTATGGCGGTTCGGCCAGTTCGTGTGAACTTGAAATTTTGAGGAAGTTCGCATTCGTGGTCTATGAACACAAAATCTGATGTTCGGGCCATCTCTAATTACCACTATGCAATGCACATATAGAGGTGTTCATTACCAGCATAGCACCAAATAAAAGCTAATAGGATGGATTAGAAGGGACCCCTAATGGGCCCCTCTGGTCCAGGGGTGCCGATGCCGTCAGAACCTCTGCAGTTTATTTTTAAACTTTTTTTTTCCCCTCAGTGCCCTCATGATGTCACAAACCACAATGAGTCATTTCTGTGACTTGGGACACAATATACTTCAGTGCACGTATCATAAATAGTTGTGCGGAGAGCAGATAGAGGCAGGATTTAACATGCAAATCATACACAGGCTGAGGATCTGCCCAGCCAATCACAAGTCTGGAAAGCTGGGCTGTCCCTCATAAAAGCAGTGACAGCAGCAGCCCAGCACTCAGTGCGTGGTGCAGAGAAGGAGAGGAAGAGGTAAGGTAAAATTACTGAAACACTTCTTAAGTTCAGCATAGTTTACAACTACAAGTGCATTGCAGGCGTGTGCCTGCCTGTGTGTGCCTGTGTGCGTGCGAGTGTGTGCATGTGTGTTTGTGGTGTGTGCATGTGTGTTTGTGGTGTGTGCATGTGTGTTTGTGGTGTGTGCATGTGTGTTTGTGGTGTGTGTGTGCATGTGTGTTTGTGGTATGTGCATGTGTGTTTGTGGTGTGTGTGTTTGGGTGTGTGTGCATGTGTGTTTGTGGTGTGTGTGTGTGTGTGTGTGTGTGTGTGTGTGTGTGTGTGTGTGTGTGTGTGTGTGTGTGTGTGTGTGTGTGTTTGTGCATGTGTGTTTGTGGTGTGTGTATGTGTGTTTGGGGTGTGTGTGTTTGTGTGTGTGTGTGTGCATGTGTGTTTGTGGTGTGTGTGTGTGTGCGTGCATGTGTGTTTGTGGTGTATGCATGTGTGTTTGTGGTGTGTGTGTGTGTGTGTGTGTGTGTGTGGTGTGGTGCGTGTGGTGTCTGTATGTGTGTGCATGTGTGTGCGTGTGTGCATGTGTGGTGTGTGCGTGTGTGCATGTGTGTGCCAGCATGTGATCCCAGGGGATCCATCTGAAAATGGCGCCTGCGAATAATTGCGCACGGTCTTGCCGCTAATCAGTTTGCCGCTTATAGCTATTTAATGTTAAAGCCTTATTGTTATTTAGTGTTTTAAGCCTTATCGTTATTTAGCGTTAACACACAGAACCCTCTCTGTACCTATCCCTAACCCCTAAACCCCCCCTGGTGGTGCCTAACCCTAAGACCCCCCTGGTGGTGCCCAGTGGTTCTCTCACGAATGGTCGTGATCACGGGTACGCGTGATTCACGGCCATTTTTCCGCATCACGAAGGCCGTGATCCGGATGCCGTGATCCGCATGGATCACGACATCGCGTCAAATCCGGATCACGGCATGCGTGCAAAAAGACAGGTCACGACCCGTAATCACGGCCTTGATTCGGCCGTGATGCGGATTTTTCCCATTACATGTCACTGGGCCAATCAGAGGCCCCTGACGCAGGCTAGAGCAACCAATCACAGGAGGGGAGGCTACATGCGGATTTTTATGTCCGCATTGCCTACTGATACGCATGCGCATGCGCAGTTAGTGAGTACGGGTACCCACTGATACGCATTGAACCATACGACACGTACATACATGCGGATTTTTATGTCCGCATTGCTTGCTGATGCGCATGCGCAGTCTCAGCTATTCAACACGTACATTTCTACGCATGGCGGCATGGCGATACGCATGGAACATTATGACTTACGACTGCTCACGACACGACATTGCGGATTTCTACAATACTAAAAACGGGTAAAGACGGGTCGAGCCGGTTGCGGAAAAAAATACGGGATGCGATCACGGGTTGACATGGATGCGGCTCCAATAATCACGGCCGCATGCGGATCCGTGATTGGGGGGTATCCGAGCACCACTGGTGGTGCCTAACCCTAAGACCCCCCTGGTGGTGCCTAACCCTAAGGCCCCCCCGTTCGTTGCCTAACCCTAAGGCCCCCCCCGTTTGGTGCCTAACCATAAGACCCCCCTGGTGGTGCCTAACCCTAAGACCCCCCTGGTGGTGCCTAACCCTAAGGCCCCCCCGTTTGGTGCCTAACCATAAGACCCCCCTGGTGGTGCCTAACCCTAACCACCCCCCTGGTGGTGCCTAATCCTAACCACCCCCCTGGTGGTGCCTAATCCTAACCACCCCCCTGGTGGTGCCTAAACCTAACCACCCCCCTGGTGGTGCCTAATCCTAAGACCCCCCCTGGTGGTGCCTAA
This sequence comes from Hyperolius riggenbachi, assembly GCF_040937935.1. NCBI lineage: Eukaryota > Metazoa > Chordata > Amphibia > Anura > Hyperoliidae > Hyperolius > Hyperolius riggenbachi. The sequence goes on from NC_090651.1 coordinate 371,176,349, forward strand.
CCCTAAGACCCCCCTAATGGTGCTTAATCCTAACCACCCCCCTGGTGGTGCCTAACCCTAACCACCCCCCTGGTGGTGCCTAACCCTAAGAACCCCCAGTGGTGCCTAACCCTAACCTTGACAGTGGTACATTAAATCCATTCACCGTTTTGCAGTTAAATAACGTCTGCAGTTTGGCTTATGTAGGGCGCTATTGATAAATAATGTTACTGTGTGCAATAACGTCTGCTGTTTGGCAAATGAACGGCACTATTGATAAATAACGTTAGTGTGTTCCACTATTGATAAATAACGTTACTGTGTGCCGTTTTTCTTCTTTTTTCCCTGTGCGCCATAATTATGCAGTACTAACGATAAATAGCGATAAGCGTATCTTTTTAATGCGGCGCCATTATTCACTGATCCGATCCCGAGAGCTACAGCTGTATAGATGATCTTTACCTGCAGACGCCGGCATCAACTGCTGTAAATCTGATGTGAAAAGGAAGGAGGAGATGTGTGTGTGTGTGTATATATATACTAACACACACACAGTATCTCACAAAAGTGAGTATACATCTCACATCTTTGTAAATATTTTATTATATCTTTATTATATCTTTTAAATAGTGTATTATATTTTACAAGGTAAAGCACTCAGTGTACAGCTGGTATAACCATGGACGTCCGCACATAGGGGCAAAATGGGGCAGACACCCCCCTCTGGCTGTCCCCGCTGCCTATAATGTAATAGGCAGAGTGCCAGCAGCCAGCGTCAGACCTCCGATCAGCTGGCGACCAGTGAGTGCGGGCTCTAGGACCTCACAGACACTGCACTGATATGCGGAAGTGACATCACTTCCACATATGCAGCGCGGTATCCAAGGGGGTACTGTGCGCCTGCTCACTGGAAGCTGACTGATTCTGAGGGCTGACGCTGGCTGCTGGGACGACTGATGGTGAGTGGGGGTCCCTGTCACTAATCATGGGGGGCACTTGTCACTATCTACACTGGAGGGCACCTGTCACTACCTAAACTAGGGGCCACCTGTCACTACCTAAACTAGGGGGCACCTGTCACTACCTAAACTAGGGGCCACCTGTCACTACCTAAACTGGGGGGCACCTGTCACTACCTAAACTAGGGGCCACCTGTCACTACCTAAACTGGGGGGCACCTGTCACTACCTAAACTGGGGGGCACTTGTCACTACCTAAACTGGAGGGCACCTGCCACTACCTAAACTGGGGGGCACCTGTCACTACCTAAACTGGGGGGCACCTGTCACTACCTAAACTGGGGGCTCCTGCCACTACCTAAACTGGGGGGTCCCTGACCTGTCACTAAACATGGGGGGTCCCTGTCACTACCTAAACTGGGGGCACCTGTGTCAGAGGTGCTCAAAATCTAATACCTACCCTAGTCCTAGTCTAATGTCCCACCGTTGCTAAGTTAATGTAAATTTGGCTCCACCTGTGACCACATCCACATCCTAGTCCATGGCCATGCCCATCTTGACCCCCATTTTTCGGTCTCCCCCCCCCTCATTTATCAGACCCCCTTTTTTGCCCCCCCATAACATTTTCTGCGGACACCCATAGGTATAGCAATGCAAATATACTGTCTCATCAGAATAACTCAACACACAACCATTAATGTCTAAACCGCTGGCAACAAGAGTACACCCCTGAGTAAAGAATGTCAAACGTCGGAGTGGGGCGCATGCTCTGTCTTCTCTGTGTGCCCTCTTCCTTAATCGCATTCCCCTACGGCTGTGCAGAACAGCCACGGGCCAAGTGCATTCTGGGCATTTGTGGTTTGGAACATTCATAATCACACATGCTCTGGACGCTCCAGACGAAGGCTCCTGCACGTAACTGTGGGGGATGCGCAAGGAGAAGGCGCACAGAGTGGACAGAGTATGTTCCCTACACAGAGGGGAGGCCAGCAAAGCTGAGGGGGCCACACTATTTATGGGGACACAAAAGAAGCCCCAGGTATTACCACCTCACAAAATCTGATTGAACTCAGGTGAGCTTTTATTCCTCTCCAGTCATATAATGAATGTGAGAGCTAGACTGGGTCTCAATGTGAATAATTATATTATTCCAGATTCACAGTGCTGAAGTCATCCACATAATGGGCTTGATTTACTAAGACAAATAACATGCCTTATCCGAGTTAACACTCTTTGGGCTTAACATGCCTTATTAGAGTAGCATAGCAAACTTATGCCTGTTAATTGGTAGGTAGAAAAAAACAAAGTCTTGTAAAAGTAATACCTTTTAATGGCTAACTGATAACGTTAAATAATGCAAGCTTTCTGGGATCTAGTCCCCTTCTTCAGGCATATTTCCAGATGTTAGCTGAAGTAAAACACTGATGCAGGGAAATAGCAAACATGAAGATGGCAGTTGTGCTGGTTACTGTTTAGCAGTTAGATGTCAGGTGATCAGCAGGCTGGAGCCAGTGAGCTTATGCAAGCAAACACTTCAGCTAACATCTGGAAATATGCCTGAAGAAGGGGACTAGATCCCAGAAAGCTTGCATTATTTAACTTTATCAGTTAGCCATTAAAAGGTATTACTTTTACAAGACTTTGTTTTTTTCTACCTACATATATTGTTTGGCTAACACGGTACAGAAACATTTTTACTACTATCAGCCTGCTAATTGGCAATGACGAGAGCTCCACTCGTCCTGCCCTGAGCCCCTGCGGGTTCGTAGCGCTCGCTATGCTACTCTGAATCTGATAAGGTGTGTTAGCTTTGATAAGGCATGCTAACTTTGATAAGGCATGCTATTTATCTTAGTGAATCAAGCCCCATATCAGTGGTAACAGGCTTTATCGAAGTTAACACGCCCTTCTCAGAGTAGGTGATAAGGTGTGTTATTTCTGATAAGGAGTGTTAACTCGGATAAGGCATGCTATTTGTCTTAAGGTGGCCATACACTGGTCGATTTGCCATCAGATTCGACCAACAGATACATCCCTCTCTGATCGAATCTGATCAGAGAGGGATCGTATGGCCACCTTTACTGCAAACAGATTGTGAATCGATTTCAGCCTGAAACCGATCACAATCTGTGGAGCTGCCGCCCCCCCCCCCCCCCCCCCCTGCAGGGACGGATCAAGGCCAAGTTGAGACTTGGGCAAGGTCAGGTTTTGGCGCCTAAAGGTCAGGTTTTGGCGCCTAAACTGCCATTCATTTTGCCGCCTTTTTAAGAATTCAACAAACTGCCCCTGGGGCAAGATACCCGCTTGCCCCCCCTAGATCCGTCCCTGTCCCCCTGCATACATTACCTGCTCCAGCCGTTGCGAGTCCCCTGATCTTCTTCTCCGCTCCGCCCCGCCACGCTCCGGCTACTGAACTTCCTGTCAAGGGGAAGTTTAAACAGTAGAGGGCGCTCTACTGTTTAAACTTCCTGCCGGGACAGGAAGTTCTGTGTAGCTCTGGAGCCCGAAGCCCGAAGTGGAGAAGAAGACCAGGGGACTCGCGCCGGCCGGAACAGGTAATGTATTACCGCTGTATTGCATCGGTCGTCGGGCATTCGAACGCCACTAACGACGCACTCCCAACCCGCCGGCGACCAAGAAAAATATTCCGCACGGATGAGTCGACGGGAACGATCGATTTCGGACAGAAATCGGTTGTTCTTTCAGCGGTGTGCACGGCGATTTCACACGCGTTTCGATCACTGTGATTGAAACGGCTGTATATCGGCAGGAAAATCGTTAGGTGTATGGGCCCCTTAAGTGAATCAAGCCCAATCATGCTACCATGATAACTCTACTCTTTGGCTATCATGCTCACATTTATAAAAGTTGAGTTGTAGTTCTAAAGATTGGTTATGTGATGATTTCCTTACAGTTTCATTTGCTTTTTGTTTTTTTGTGCTGTTTCTTGGTCGTTCTCTCCGACATCCCTATGTGAGGAGGACATATAGCTGTCTCTGTGCCTATATATTATGAATGATGTTTGTGCTACCTGACGGGGTCCGTGATGGTCCACTGGGACTGTCAGCCTAGCTTTTCCACTGCAGTTCTCCCTCTGCCTACCTTATAGGTTGTGTAAATACCAGTGTCGGGAACATCTAGGTCCATATGCAATTCACTTTTTCTCCTGAGTTTTCTCCTAGGAGATAATTTTTATCTTCTATTCAAAATAATTTTCCAACTAAAAAAGTATGAAAAGTAGGTGAAAAGTACTAGCGACAATATAAAAGTATTTTCTTGCTTGCTGCTTGCTGGTGGCTTGAAAGGCATTTTATTGAAAAGATTAAAAATGTCACCTGGGAGAAAAGGTTAATTGCATATGGGCCCTAGTGTTCATTTTAGGGCATGGTGAAGTATTGTCATATCTTTGTATGAGGCAGCATTGTGTACATTGTAGTATTTGCTGTACGGGCCATCGTACTTTCTTGATTATGTGTCAATGAATGCACCTTGCTGTTTATGATGATAGTCTTGCTGCAAATCCAATAAAAATAGCTTATGACAAAAAAAAATTCCCCTCCAGTCACATTCAGCTAGTATGCAAGCTGCTGTCTTATTACAGACAGCTCAAGCTGTGCATAGACTTATCTCCATTGTTGGCCAATGTCCGCAACAGAAGACACACCCAAAAATAGGCTGGATGACATGATGCCAGCAGGAGGATTCAGGAGAAGCAGAGGTGGAGATGGCATTGCCCCGGGCGGGGGTGGAGGCCATTATGACAGCGCATGTATGAGCACTTAGATTGTAAGCTCTTTTCTTCTCAGAGTGTCACCTGTAGTTGTCCATACCAGGTGTTTAAACAAAACCTATTAATTATTCTACAGCCCTGCCTCAAATGCAGATATGTTGGTAGTTTATACCACAGAGGAAAGGTATGACAATAGTGACTTTGTACAATGTGTGTTTTATGCTATTGCCTTATTTTCACAGGATGGAAACTATGGACAATGAGAATCTGAGGACTCCAGTACAGGAAACTGGGTAACTACATCTTCTATCCTAAACATACCCTGACGGGACTGGATTTTCAAACTGAATACTACACAGTAAACCTTAACTGTATTATTATTATTATTAGTATTAATGATTTATAAAGCGACAACATATTCTATGACAATGATATACATCAAACATACCGCCCAACTTTTTGAGATGAGAAAGAGGGACACTTAAAGGGGAACTGAAGAGAGAGGTATATGGAGGCTGTCATGTTTATTTCCTTTTAATCAATACCAGTTGCCTGGCAGCCCTGCTGGTCTATTTCTCTGCAGTAGTATCTGATTAAAACCAGAAACAAGCATGCAGCTAGTCTTGTCAGATCAGACTTATAAGTCTGAACCACTGAAACACCTGATCTGCTGCATGCTTGTTCAGGGGCTATGGCTAATAGTATTAGAGGCAGAGGATCAGCAGGACTGCCAGGCAACTGGTATTGTCTAAAAGGAAATAAACATGACAGCCTCCATATACCTCTCTCTTCAGTTCCCCTTTAAGCCACGCCCCTGCCACACCCCTGATCATGCCCCCACCACACCCCTAGACACGCCTGCCATAAAGATTTCATAAGAAAAATGTGTTATTTTATAATTCAAACCACACTGGTCCTTTCTATCCTGGGTCATTTTCCTTCATATTAGCAATTGAAAATAAGAAATATATCATTTTTAAGGATGAGATTAAAGTTTAGAGCCAATTAAACACATTTTGCAGTAGAGAAATACGTATATTTACATAAAAAGAGGGACAAAGTCCTGAAAGAGGGACAAGTGAGGAGGAAAGCGGGACAGAGGGACAGGGCTCCCAAAGAGGGACTGTCCCTCCAAAAGAGAGACAGTTGGGAGCTATGATCAAATATGGACACTGGTACAAAATACAGAACTGGTGATTACAATGACAGATGTAACATGATGAATAAAATGTATAAGAGATAAAGTGTAGAGAAACCAAGAGCCCAATATAGTGTAGTATGTTAAGCATAAATGAAGTAAAGGTTATCGTGAGAAAATTATACTCACAAACATGGGTTACCACTAGTGTTGGGCGAACATCTAGATGTTCGGGTTCGGGCCGAACAGGCCGAACATGGCCGCGATGTTCGGGTGTTCGACCCGAACTCCGAACATAATGGAAGTCAATGGGGACCCGAACTTTTGTGGTTTGTAAAGCCTCCTTACATGCTACATACCCCAAATTTACAGGGTATGTGCACCTTGGGAGTGGGTACAAGAGGAAAAAAAAAATAAGCAAAAAGAGCTTATAGTTTTTGAGAAAATCGATTTTAAAGTTTCAAAGGGAAAACTGTCTTTTAAATGCGGGAAATGTCTGTTTTCTTTGCACAGGTAACATGCTTTTTGTCGGCATGCAGTCATAAATGTAATACATATAAGAGGTTCCAGGAAAAGGGACCGGTAACGCTAACCCAGCAGCAGCACACGTGATGGAACAGGAGGAGGCGCAGGAGGAGAAGGCCACGCTTTGTGAGACACAACAACCCCGGCCTTGCATGAGGGCAAGAAGCGTGCGGATAGCATGCTTTGTACCGCCATGCAGTCATAAATGTAATAAAGATAAGAGGTTCCATAAACAGGGACCGGCAACGCTAACCCAGCAGCAGCAGCAGCAGCAGACGTGATGGAACAGGAGCAGGCGCAGGAGGAGAAGGCCACGCTTTGTGAGACACAACAACCCAGGCCTTGCATGAGGGCAAGAAGCGTGCGGATAGCATGCTTTGTACCGCCATGCAGTCATAAATTTAATAAAGATAAGTGGTTCAATAAACAGGGACCACGCGGCAACGCTAACCCAGCAGCAGCAGACGTGATGGAACAGGAGCAGGCGCAGGAGGAGAAGGCCACGGTTTTTGAGACACAACAACCCAGGCCTTGCATGAGGACAAAAAGCGTGCGGATATAGCAGCAATGCTTTTTGCCGCCATGCAGTCATAAATGTAACACAGATGAGAGGTTCAATAAACAGGGACCGGAAACGCTACACCATCCCAGATGTTCATTGGTCATGTTACTTGGTTGGGGTCCTGGAGTGTTGCGTAGTCATTTCCAATCCAGGATTGATTCATTTTAATTTGAGTCAGACGGTCTGCATTTTCTGTAGAGAGGCGGATACGCCGATCTGTGACGATGCCTCCGGCAGCACTGAAACAGCGTTCCGACATAACGCTGGCTGCCGGGCAAGCCAGCACCTCTATTGCGTACATTGCCAGTTCGTGCCAGGTGTCTAGCTTCGATACCCAATAGTTGAAGGGTGCAGATGGATGGTTCGACACAGCTACGCCATCTGACATGTAGTCCTTGACCATCTTCTCCAGGCGATCGGTGTTGGAGGTGGATCTGCACGCTTGCTGTTCAGTGGGCTGCGGCTGCATGGGTGTCAGAAAATTTTCCCACTCCAAGGACACTACCGATACCATTCCCTTTTGGGTACTAGCTGCGGCTTGCGTTGTTTGCTGCCCTCCTGGTCGTCCTGGGTTTGCGGAAGTCAGTCTGTCTGCGTACAACTGGCTAGAGGAGGGGGAGGATGTCAATCTCCTCTCTAAAGTCTCCAGAAGGGCCTGCTGGTATTCTTCCATTTTGACCTGTCTGACTCTTTCTTCAAGCAGTTTTGGAACATTGTGTTTGTACCGTGGATCCAGAAGGGTATAAACCCAGTAATTGGTGTTGTCCAGAATGCGCACAATGCGTGGGTCACGTTCAATGCAGTCTAGCATGAATTGAGCCATGTGTGCCAGAGTCCTACCAGAATCCTCATCATCCTCTTGTGAGCGTTGTGATAGTTGTTGTGATGCATCATAGTCGTCACCTTCCTCCTGGTCTGCTTCTGCTGACCATTCGCGTTGAATTGTGGAAGTCCAACGTGCACCGCTCTGGCCCTCGTCAGTGGTGGCATGAAATTCCTGCTCCAACTCCAGCTGTTCCTCCTCCTCTTCTTCGTCATAGCTGCTGGGGCCAGCGTTCCCTGAGGCGGATGGCCTGATGTTGGTACCATCACGCTGATCGTTTTCTCCTTCAGATTCCCCCAGTTGCATCATGACAGCTGTTTCCTTGATTTTTAACATCGACCTCTTCAGTAAACACAGCAGTGGTATGGTAATGCTGACTGAAGAGTTGTTACTGCTCACAAGCAACGTGGATTGCTCAAAATTTTGGAGGACTTGGCAGAGGTCCAACATGTTGGCCCAATCGGATCCACAGAAGCTTGGCAGCTGGCCGGATGCGCCTCGGTACTGCGCCGTCATGTACTGGACCACTGCACTCTTCTGCTCGCAAAAGCGGGCTAGCATGGGCAGCGTAGAATTCCAACGCGTAGGGACATCACACAGCAAGCGATGGTGGGGGAGATTGAAGCGCTCCTGCATCTTGGCGAGTGCCCCCGAAGCAGTACTGGAATTTCTACAATGTTTGGCCACTCGACGCACCTTCAACAGCAGATCGGCCACGCCTGGGTATGTCCTCAGGAACCGCTGAACTACTAGGTTCATCACGTGCGCCAGGCAAGGGATGTGTGTCAGCTTAGCCAACCTTAAAGCGCGAATGAGATTACTCCCATTATCACACACAACCATGCCCGGTTTCAGGTCCAGCGGTGCCAGCCACAAATCCGTCTGTTCCTTTATTCCCCTCCAAATTTCCTCCCCTGTGTGCTGCTTATCCCCAAGGCAGATTAGCTTCAGCAACGCTTGCTGACGCATGCCAACAGCTGTGCTGCACTGCTTCCACGATCCTACTGCTGCTGGGTTAGCGTTTCCGGATGAGGTACAGCTTTGAGATGCGTTGGAGGAGAAGGAGTCAGAGAGGTAGGTGCTGCTGTTATCCAGTGGGAGGGACGGCGGTGCAGCCGTTTGTGGCGTGGGCAACACCCGTGCCGTAGCAGGTGAGGAATCGCTGCCAGGCTCCACAAGGTTCACCCAGTGCGCGGTAAGGGAGATGTATCGACCCTGGCCGAACGCACTCGTCCAGGTGTCAGTGGTGAGGTGAACCTTGCAGGCAACGGCATTCTTCAAGCTTCGGGTTATTTTGCTGACCACGTGCTCATGCAACTCAGGCACTGCAGAGCGTGCAAAGTGGTAGCGGCTGGGAACCACGTAACGTGGGATGGCCACTGACATCATGCCCTTGAAGCTGTTTGTCTCCACCAATCGATATGGCAGCATTTCGCAGGCCAGAAGCTTGGCTATGCTGGCTGTTACTGCCACGGCCCGGGGGTCATTTGCTGGCAATTTCCTCTTGCGCTCAAACATCTCCGACACAGACAACTGAACCGTAGCGCTGCACACGGAAGGGCTGTTGGTTGTTGTGTTTGAAGAACACTGGGAGACCTCAAGAGCACTACTCCGGAAAGTGACAGTGTCAGCGTCGTCTGATGTTTGTGAATGTTGTGAACCACGCAATGGCTGGGCTACTGCTGCTGCTGAGGCGGGTCTGGTGAACCCAAGGGAGGCAGTGTTGTTTCTGGTACCCTGTCCTGACGCGTTTGCCCAAAGAGTGGGATGTTTGGATAGCATGTGACGGCTCATGCTGGTGGTGGAGAGGTTGTTAATACTTTTCCCCCTGCTCAGGCGGGTCTTGCACACCTTGCAAATCGCCATGGTAACATCCTCAGTGCAGTCTTCAAAGAAAGCCCAGACTTTGGAGCACCTGCCTCCTTGCTGGCGATTTCTGTTTGCTCCTCCTTTGCCTCTCACTTGAACTTCCACGCTTGTGGTGCCTGAAATTGCGCGCCGCCTACCTTGTGGCACAAGGCGAGCTCGTGCAGCAGTGGGTTCTTCAACAGACTCATCTGTGCTGCTGCTACGACGGCGATGTTCTCGTTCACAAACAAAATCTGGGTCTCTGTCCACATTGTCCATACCCTCCTCTTCCATCTCCTCAAACTCGTCATATGTCATTGTGGGCCGCCGCCGTGGAGTAGAGCTCCCCACAACAACCTCTGCGCAGCACACTCCAACGTCGTCTTCCAGATCTTGTCGGCCGACCTCCTGCAATTGCAACCCCTCCTGCCCAAATTGCTCTGGGATTTGGGTTTCCGAGTCCTCTTCGGACTCGCCTTGTATTTCAGTGCGCGGTGCATTTCCCACAGTTAACGGTTGTGAATCCAGGCACAACATTTCTGGCTGTTCCTCCATTGACCTTTGAAAGGTGGAAGTTTGTTGGGCTGGGAATAGCTCCTGCGAATACCCCATTGTGTCCTGAGGTAATTCATCGGACTGGTTATCTGGCAGTTGTGTGCGTGGTGTCGCTGCCGGTTGTGTCAGCTTTGTGCCCACTGGCTCCTTGTAACTGGCTGAGGACTCGGACCTCGTGCGTGATGTGCTGGTGCTGCTTAACCCACTGCTGGACGCTTGAGAGGTCATCCAAGTAATTATCTGGTCCTGTTCTTTTGGATTTGTGAGGGTTGTTGTCCTGGACAACATGGGCGGTATTGAGTGGGTTTTCTTGGGTGCTCCCCTGTGGCCTGTACGTGAACCGTCAGGGGAAACACCTCTTCCCTTGCCCTTCCCTCTTTCACCGGATTTCTTCCTCATTTCACTTATCCTTACAGTACACGCTGACTGGCAGCAGTACAGTGGCAGTACAGAAATGCTATACAGTACCACTATTCCCAGCAGCGACACAGAGCACAATGCTATACAGTGACGGGTGAGCGGTGTACCACTATTCCCAGCAGCGACACAGAGCACAATGCTATACAGTGGCGGGTGAGCGGTGTACCACTATTCCCAGCAGACACAGAACAGTACACAGAATGCTATATAGTGTGGCTGAACGAGCGGTGTACTACTGTTCCCAGCAGACACAGAACAGTACACAGAATGCTATATAGTGTGGCTGAACGAGCGGTGTACCACTATTCCCAGCAGACACAGAACAGTACACAGAATGCTATATAGTGTGGCTGAACGAGCGGTGTACTACTGTTCCCAGCAGACACAGAACAGTACACAGAATGCTATATAGTGTGGCTGAACGAGCGGTGTACCACTATTCCCAGCAGACACAGAACAGTACACAGAATGCTATATAGTGTGGCTGAACGAGCGGTGTACTACTGTTCCCAGCAGACACAGAACAGTACACAGAATGCTATATAGTGTGGCTGAACGAGCGGTGTACCACTATTCCCAGCAGACACAGAACAGTACACAGAATGCTATATAGTGTGGCTGAACGAGCGGTGTACTACTGTTCCCAGCAGACACAGAACAGTACACAGAATGCTATATAGTGTGGCTGAACGAGCGGTGTACCACTATTCCCAGCAGACACAGAACAGTACACAGAATGCTATATAGTGTGGCTGAACGAGCGGTGTACTACTGTTCCCAGCAGACACAGAACAGTACACAGAATGCTATATAGTGTGGCTGAACGAGCGGTGTACCACTATTCCCAGCAGACACAGAACAGTACACAGAATGCTATATAGTGTGGCTGAACGAGCGGTGTACTACTGTTCCCAGCAGACACAGAACAGTACACAGAATGCTATATAGTGTGGCTGAACGAGCGGTGTACTACTGTTCCCAGCAGACACAGAACAGTACACAGAATGCTATATAGTGTGGCTGAACGAGCGGTGTACCACTATTCCCAGCAGACACAGAACAGTACACAGAATGCTATATAGTGTGGCTGAACGAGCGGTGTACTACTGTTCCCAGCAGACACAGAACAGTACACAGAATGCTATATAGTGTGGCTGAACGAGCGGTGTACCACTATTCCCAGCAGACACAGAACAGTACACAGAATGCTATATAGTGTGGCTGAACGAGCGGTGTACTACTGTTCCCAGCAGACACAGAACAGTACACAGAATGCTATATAGTGTGGCTGAACGAGCAGTGTACCACTATTCCCAGCAGACACAGAACAGTACACAGAATGCTATATAGTGTGGCTGAGCGAGCGGTGTACTACTGTTCCCAGCAGACACAGAACAGTACACAGAATGCTATATAGTGTGGCTGAACGAGCGGTGTACCACTATTCCCAGCAGACACAGAACAGTACACAGAATGCTATATAGTGTGGCTGAACGAGCGGTGTACCACTGTTCCCAGCAGACACAGAACAGTACACAGAATGCTATATAGTGTGGCTGAACGAGCGGTGTACTACTGTTCCCAGCAGACACAGAACAGTACACAGAATGCTATATAGTGTGGCTGAACGAGCGGTGTACCACTATTCCCAGCAGACACAGAACAGTACACAGAATGCTATATAGTGTGGCTGAACGAGCGGTGTACTACTGTTCCCAGCAGACACAGAACAGTACACAGAATGCTATATAGTGTGGCTGAACGAGCGGTGTACCACTATTCCCAGCAGACACAGAACAGTACACAGAATGCTATATAGTGTGGCTGAACGAGCGGTGTACTACTGTTCCCAGCAGACACAGAACAGTACACAGAATGCTATATAGTGTGGCTGAACGAGCGGTGTACCACTATTCCCAGCAGACACAGAACAGTACACAGAATGCTATATAGTGTGGCTGAACGAGCGGTGTACTACTGTTCCCAGCAGACACAGAACAGTACACAGAATGCTATATAGTGTGGCTGAACGAGCGGTGTACTACTGTTCCCAGCAGACACAGAACAGTACACAGAATGCTATATAGTGTGGCTGAACGAGCGGTGTACCACTATTCCCAGCAGACACAGAACAGTACACAGAATGCTATATAGTGTGGCTGAACGAGCGGTGTACTACTGTTCCCAGCAGACACAGAACAGTACACAGAATGCTATATAGTGTGGCTGAACGAGCGGTGTACCACTATTCCCAGCAGACACAGAACAGTACACAGAATGCTATATAGTGTGGCTGAACGAGCGGTGTACTACTGTTCCCAGCAGACACAGAACAGTACACAGAATGCTATATAGTGTGGCTGAACGAGCAGTGTACCACTATTCCCAGCAGACACAGAACAGTACACAGAATGCTATATAGTGTGGCTGAACGAGCGGTGTACTACTGTTCCCAGCAGACACAGAACAGTACACAGAATGCTATATAGTGTGGCTGAACGAGCGGTGTACCACTATTCCCAGCAGACACAGAACAGTACACAGAATGCTATATAGTGTGGCTGAACGAGCGGTGTACTACTGTTCCCAGCAGACACAGAACAGTACACAGAATGCTATATAGTGTGGCTGAACGAGCGGTGTACTACTGTTCCCAGCAGTGACACACAATGACTGGGGGGGACCCTGGCTAGCGTGGCTGGAGCGCGAACTACCCTGCCTGCCTACCCAAAGCTAAACCCACAGACAAATGGCGGAGATATGACGTGGTTCGGGTATTTATTTACCCGAACCACGTGACCGTTCGGCCAATCAGAGCGCGTTCGGGTCCGAACCACGTGACCCGTTCGGCCAATCACAGCGCTAGCCGAACGTTCGGGGAACGTTCGGCCATGCGCTCTTAGTTCGGCCATGTGGCCGAACGGTTTGGCCGAGCACCGTCAGGTGTTCGGCCGAACTCGAACATCACCCGAACAGGGTGATGTTCTGCAGAACCCGATCAGTGGCGAACACTGTTCGCCCAACACTAGTTACCACTCAGGCAACCACTGTATAGGCAGGTGAGGAGATTAGACCTGTCCTCACTCAGGGATAAGAAGTCGCTCTCTGTAGATGCGAAAGGGGGTAGATCACCCCTCCACCAGGGGTGGACACGGTATAGCAGTAGGAGAACAGAGGCGCCAGCAGGATAAAAGTGGATAAAAACTTTAAAATTTGCTGGGAGGAAGTGGTGGACTTACCTCCATAAAGCCGACACGAAAGACTGTCTGAATAGTAGTCACATTTATTAATTAGTACCCCAAAACAGTGCAACGCGTTTCGCAGGCCCAGCCCGCTTCATCAGGCAATAAAAATGGGGACTAGACAGAATTTCAGCAATAGCAGGTGTAGCGCCTCAGTGTGGCGCTACACCTGCTATTGCTGAAATTCTGTCTTGTCCCCATGTTAATTGCCTGATGAAGCGGGCTGGGCCTGCGAAACGCATTGCACTGTTTTGGGGTACTAATTAATAAATGTGACTACTATTCAGACAGTCTTTCGTGTCGGCTTTATGGAGGTAAGTCCACCGCTTCCTCCCAGCAAATTTTAAAGTTTTTATCCACTTTTATCCTGCTGGCCCCTCTGTTCTCCTACTGCCAAAATGTATAAGAGAGTGCGAGCTATGAAATGAACAACAAAATACGTTTTGGTCTCAATACCATGTACTGTATCACTGTTCTTTATGGCTCACACTATGTATGGTAGGCTTTATGTTGTTAGTCTTGATGTCTTTTTGTACTGCTTATAAAAAATTTCAAAATAAAAGAATCTTTAAAAAAAAAAAAAATACAAGACACAAAAGGGTGAGAGAACCCTGGCCTTGTGAGCTAACAATCTAAAGGGATGAGGAGAAACGAGGTGGGGAAGTATGCAGTATACATACAGGCGGTGCTTGTTTAGGTTATCTAGTAAGCAGCACTGTTTCTAGGGACGGGCCAGGAGGGCGACCGCACTGAGCACTGTGAGGGAGGGGCGAATGATGGAGGGGAGGAGCTGCAGCCTCACTGGTACTCGGCCGCGGGAAGGGGAGCCTGACTTCTCCCTCCACCCCTCCATGGTGCAGAGTAAGTGCAGCAGAAAGCCACATATCAGCAACTCATCTCCCATCCTGCACCGATCACCGATCGCTTGCCACTGGACTCCTCCATCTGCAAAGCCGCTTGTTTTTTGTGCTGCATCTGCATAGGCTTCCTATTCTTGGGGCACCCATACCTGACTACATAGACTGGGGGCGTAGTATGGGTTCAGGAGTCCACATGGAGTGGGGGGGGAACAATTTGTACACCCTCGCCCTGGGTATGATTTAGCCTAGAAACTGCCAAGCTAATGTGGAGTAAAAGTTGACAAGAGGTCAGAGGGGTAATGGCCTAAGTTATAGCATATGTTTGTCGGGAAAAGTGAGTTTTGAGGGAGCGTTTAAAGATTTGAAAGGTTGGAGAGTGACAGATGTTCTGTGGAAGGGCATTCCCAAGGAAGGGTGAGGCAGGTGAGAACATGTCATTTGAGGACATTAAATGAAGCAGAGTAAATTGTTGGGTGTTGTGTGATCATTCCAAATCGGGGGGGGGGGGGGGGGGGTCAGTGGAGGAAATCAAACCACACTGGCCCTTTCTATCCTGGTTCATTTTCCTTCATATTCACTTTTTAAAATTAGTCATAATATATCAATTTGAAGAATGGGAATAAAGTTTAGAGTCAATCAAACACATTTTTTACTAGAAATATAAATATTTACATAGAAAGAGGGACAAATGAGGAGGAAAGAGGGACAAAGGGACAGGGTTCCCAAAGAGGGCCTGTCCCTCCAAAAGAGGGACAGTTGGGAGGTATGCTAATAGTGCACCTCTGTGCGTTCATACATTTTTGGTCTCACTGTAGTGGTGCTCAAATACCCCTTTTCAAAATTCGAGTTAGGTCGAATTCGAATAGTAAATTATTCGAGATCAGTCGAATATTCGAGTCGAATAATTTTTACTATTCGATTCGACCTCGGAATTCGAGCTCACTATTCGAGTCGGTATTCGAGCTCATTATTCGAGCTGACTATTCGAAATGGCCTTAAATAGCTTCCAACACTTGTTTTGAGGGTGAATGATGCAAGAAACCTCTTTTTTTCCAAGTAACAACAGCAAGTGATTATGTGGGGATGTTCCTTTAAAAAAAAAAAGTTGAAAAGAGAAGTTGTGTCCAGAAATTTGTTCAGTACTGTATATACTTCTTCTTCTTCTTCTTTATCTTCTATATCTTCTTCTTCTTCTTCTTCTTCTTCTTCTTCTTCTATATCTTCTTCTTCTATATCTTCTTCTTCTATATCTTCTTCTTCTATATCTTCTTCTTCTATATCTTCTTCTATATCTTCTTCTTCTTTTATATTGTCTTCTTCTTCTTCTTCTTCTTCATCTTCTTCATCATCATCTTCTTCTTTTTCATCTTCTTTTTCATCATCTTCTTCATCTTCTTCTTCATCTTCTTCTTCATCTTCTTCTTCATCTTCTTCTTCATCTTCTTCTTCATCTTCTTCATCTTCAACTTCTTCATCTTCTTCTTCTTCTTCATTTTCTTCATCTTCTTCATCTTCTTCTTCTTCTTCTTCTTCTTCATCTTCTTCATCATCATCTTCTTCTTCTTCATCTTCTTTTTCTTCATCTTCTTCATCTTCTTCTTCTTCATCTTCTTCATCTTCTTCTTCTTCATCTTCTTCATCTTCTTCATCTTCATCTTCTTCATCTTCTTCTTCTTCATCATCTTCATCTTCTTCATCTTCTTCTTCATCTTCTTCATCTTCATCTTCTTCATCTTCTTCATCTTCTTCATCTTCTTCATCTTCTTCTTCTTCATCTTCTTCATCTTCTTCTTCTTCATCTTCTTCATCTTCTTCATCTTCTTCATCTTCTTCTTCTTCATCTTCTTCATCTTCTTCATCTTCTTCATCTTCTTCTTCATCTTCTTCTTCATCTTCTTCTTCATCTTCTTCATCTTCTTCTTCTTCTTCTTCTTCATCTTCTTCATCTTCTTCATCTTCAACTTCTTCATCTTCTTCTTCTTCTTCATTTTCTTCATCTTCTTCATCTTCTTCTTCTTCTTCTTCATCTTCTTCATCATCATCTTCTTCTTCTTCATCTTCTTTTTCTTCATCTTCATCTTCTTCATCTTCTTCATCTTCTTCTTCTTCATCTTCTTCATCTTCTTCATCTTCATCTTCTTCATCTTCTTCTTCTTCATCATCTTCATCTTCATCTTCTTCATCTTCTTCTTCTTCTTCATCTTCTTCTTCTTCATCTTCATCTTCTTCTCCTTCTTCTTCTTCATCTTCTTCTTCTTCATCTTCTTCTTCATCTTCATCTTCTTCATCTTCTTCTATATCGTCTTCTTCTTCACTTATTTCTCTTTTCAAATTTTTTTTTTTAAAGAAATGCAGCTATTTTTGAGCGTAACAAATAGCTGGTGGCGCACGCATGTTGGAAGCGCCATTGTATGTGCTCCCTGGCAGTGGAAACACACAGACAGCAGGAGGTAAATTCAGCAGCAGGAGGAGGAGGATGAGTGTGTGGCAGCAGGCAGTCAATGAGGCAGGCAGCGTGACATAATAGCCCTGGTACCTAGCGGTGATACCAGGGCTGTAAATAAACACAGCAGGCAGGAGGTCCCAGACAGCGGTCGTGCAGCCCACATTGTGTCCAATACACAACTGGGACAACACAGTTTTCAACCCGGGCACCTCAGAAAAATTAAACCTTTTTTTTTTTTTTTTTATGGTTTTGTAGTTTTGGTTTTACAACCAATTACACAGACAGATATAGCTATTTTTTGACGTAATAGCTGGTGGCAGAGTGGCAGCAGAAGGTAAATCTGTGTACCCTGGCGTTGGGAAACACAGACAGACAGACAGCAGCAGCAGCAGCAGGAGGAATGGAGGAGTAATGTGAGCAGCTATTGTTTGACGTAATAGCTGGTGGCAGAGTGGCAGCAGAAGGTAAATCTGTGTACCCTGGCGTTGGGAAACACAGACAGACAGCAGCATCAGCAGGAGGAATGGAGGAGTAGTGTGAGTGTGGCAGCAGGCAGGCAGCGTGACATAATAGCCCTGGTACCTAGCGGTGATACCAGGCCGTAAATGAACACAACAGGAGGTCCCAGACAGCGGTCGTGCAGCCCACATTGTGTCCAATACACAACTGGGACAACACAGTTTTCAACCCGGGCACCTCAGAAAAATTAAACCTTTTTTTTTTTTTTTTATGGTTTTTTGGTTTTGTTTGTAAAACAAATTACACAGATATATAGCTATTGTTTGACGTAATAGCTGGTGGCAGAGTGGCAGCAGAAGGTAAATCTGTGTACCCTGGCGTTGGGAAACACAGACAGACAGCAGCATCAGCAGGAGGAATGGAGGAGTAGTGTGAGTGTGGCAGCAGGCAGGCAGCGTGACATAATAGCCCTGGTACCTAGCGGTGATACCAGGCCGTAAATGAACACAACAGGAGGTCCCAGACAGCGGTCGTGCAGCCCACATTGTGTCCAATACACAACTGGGACAACACAGTTTTCAACCCGGGCACCTCAGTCAAATTAAACCTTTTTTTTTTTTTTTTTATGGTTTTGTAGTTTTGGTTTTACAACCAATTACACAGACAGATATAGCTATTTTTTGACGTAATAGCTGGTGGCAGAGTGGCAGCAGAAGGTAAATCTGTGTACCCTGGCGTTGGGAAACACAGACAGACAGACAGCAGCAGCAGCAGCAGGAGGAATGGAGGAGTAATGTGAGCAGCTATTGTTTGACGTAATAGCTGGTGGCAGAGTGGCAGCAGAAGGTAAATCTGTGTACCCTGGCAGTGGGAAACACAGACAGACAGCAGCATCAGCAGGAGGAATGGAGGAGTAGTGTGAGTGTGGCAGCAGGCAGGCAGCGTGACATAATAGCCCTGGTACCTAGCGGTGATACCAGGCCGTAAATGAACACAACAGGAGGTCCCAGACAGCGGTCGTGCAGCCCACATTGTGTCCAATACACAACTGGGACAACACAGTTTTCAACCCGGGCACCTCAGAAAAATTAAACCTTTTTTTTTTTTTTTTATGGTTTTTTGGTTTTGTTTGTAAAACAAATTACACAGATATATAGCTATTGTTTGACGTAATAGCTGGTGGCAGAGTGGCAGCAGAAGGTAAATCTGTGTACCCTGGCAGTGGGAAACACAGACAGACAGCAGAAGGGCAGTACACAGCAGCCCACTGTAGGTGTAAAATGTGTGGCTGCAGGCGACGTAATAGTCAAAGTGAACCAGGCTGGCTTAGTGAGCAGGAGCCAGGAGGTGGTAAAGGGTGGTAAGGCACATTAACGATGGTTCTTAGCCAGTTCATGTCCCCCTCTCGCCGACAACAGGGGCCAGGAACTCGCCTTCCACCCACGCCTGGTTCATCTTGAGAAACGTCAGTCTGTCCACAGACTTGTGAGACAGACGTGAGCGTTTCTCGGTGACCACACCACCAGCTGCACTGAAGCAGCGCTCGGACAGCACGCTGGAAGGGGGGCAGGACAGCACTTCCAGGGCGTACTGCGCCAGCTCGCTCCAGATCTCCAGGCGCTTGACCCAATACTCCATGGGATCAACAGGGGCATCGCTGTCAAGCCCGCTGTAGGACCCTATGTAGTCAGCCACCATGCGGGTCAGGCGCTGGCTGTGACCGGTGGAGGATGCTGCTGCATGCACCTCCTCTCTAGTCACTGCTGCCGGAGCCTCTACAGTCCTGTAGAGCTCGTGGCTGAGAGACAGCAGGTCTGTGGGGCGCTTGCTGCTGGATGCAGGCACCTGCTGCTGCCTCTGTGCTGGCTGCTGGACAGTGGGGGTGGAAGGCTGGGGGAAGGCTCCCTCCAAGCGCTCAACAAGGGCCTGCTGCAAGCTCCTTATTTGTTGCGCTGGGTCTCCTCCTGCAGGCGGCAGGAACTGGCTCAACTTCCCCTTGAGGCGTGGGTCCAACATCATGCTGATCCAGATGTCCTCCCTCTGCTTCATCTGGATCACCCTGGGGTCTCTGCGCAGGCACGTCAGCATGTGCGCTGCCATTGGGAAGAGGCTGGCCACGTCTGCTGGCACATCGACGGCAGTGCTGCTGTCCTCATCCTCCTCCTCTGCCTCGTCAGCCTCATCCTCTCTCCACCCCCGCACCAACTCAGCTGCACTGTGCTGCTCCCCCTCATCAGCAGCAAGGTCAGGGACCTCCACCAAGTCCTCCTCCTCCTCCCCCTCAGAGGTGGACTGTGCAGCTGCTTGCCGCTCCTGCTGGTCCAAGGCTGCCGTTCCCTGTTCCAGCAAAGCATCGAGGGCCCTGTTCAGCAGACAAACCAGGGGCACCCACTCGCAGACCATAGCATGGTCCCTGCTCACCATGTTAGTGGCCTGCAGAAAGGGAGCCAGCACTAAGCACACCTGCTGCATGTGCCTCCAGTCATCATCGGGGACGATGGACGGGATGTTGCTGGTCTTGTCCCTTCTCTGAGCGGCGGAAACAGTGGCCAGGGCAAGGTACTGTTTCGCCAGGGTGGAGTTCCAGCGAGTCGGAACGTCAAGGATCAGCCGATGGCGTGGCAGATCCAGCTCCTTTTGCACGTCTTCCAGGCTCGCACAGGCTGCAGCCGAGCGCCGGAAGTGACGCACAACGTTCCTTGCCGTTTCCAGCAGTTCGCCCATCCCCTGGTAGGTGCGCAAGAACTTCTGCACCACCAGGTTCAGCACGTGGGCAAGACAGGGGATGTGGGTCAGGTTTCCCCTGTCTATTGCGGCAACCAGATTGGCCCCATTGTCGGCCACCACCTCTCCGACTCTGAGGCCTCTGGGGGTCAGCCAAATCCTCTCCTGCTCCTGGAGTTTGGCCAACACATGGGTTGCCGTCAGCTTGGTCTTCCCAAGGCTGACCAAGTGCAGCAGCGCTTGGCAGTGGCGGGCCTTCACGCTGCTGCTGAGGCGGGGGGTTTGGCCAGGTGTGCCGGAGGATGGCAGAGGATCGGAGGAACCTGCTGCAGTTCCCCTGACCCTGCGGGGTGGCACCACCCACTGTGTTGCTGCTGCTGCTGTGCCCGCTGCTGCTCTCCCATCCTCACCCCCTTCCACCAAGCTGACCCAGTGGACAGTGAAGGACAGGTAGCGGCCTGTCCCGAAGCGGCTGCTCCAGGAGTCCATGGTGACGTGGACCCTTTCACCAACCGCGTGCTCCAGCCCTCGCTCCACATTGGCCATCACAAAGCGGTGCAGTGCAGGAATGGCCTTGCGGGAGAAAAAGTGTCTGCTGGGGAGCTGCCAGTCTGGGGCTGCGCAAGCAAGCAGCGCACGAATGTCGCTCCCCTCCTGCACGAGCGTGTACGGCAGGAGTTGGGAGCACATGGCCCACGCCAGCAAGCCGTTCAGCTGCCGCACGCGACGGCTGCTGGGAGGCAGAGCCCTAACCACCCCCTGGAAGGACTCGCTCAAAAGGCTCTGGCGTGGCCTTTTGCTGGCACGGGAATCAGCAGACACAGCGGAGGAGGCCACTGAGGACTGGCTGCCAGAACAGGCCTCAGTGTCGGCGGCAGGAGTTGCAGAGGGGGGAGGAGCAGTGCAATTCCGCACTCCTGCTGGTGCTGCTGGAGGAGCAGGAGGGCGGGTGGCTGCTGTTGCTGCTGCTGCTGAAGGCTGTGCAGTGATGGGTGTGGTGCCACTGCCAGCACCAGATGCCTTCAGCCTCTGGAACTCCTGATGCTGGTGTAAATGTTTCGCAGCAAGGTGGTTGATGAGCGAGCTGGTGCAGAACTTTAAGGGGTCTGCACCTCTGCTCAACTTCCGCTGACAGTGGTTGCAAGTGGCGTACTTGCTGTACACTGTGGGCATGGTGAAAAAGCGCCAGATTGGTGACAGAAACATCCCCCTACGGCATGGAAGCGCTGCTGCCTGTCTCCCTGTGGTGGTTGGGGGGGGGGCTTTGGGGGCTTGGGTGCGGCTGGTGGTGGTACTGGCAGATGCTGCTGCTGCTGCTGCTGCTGAGCCTGAGACACCAGCAGGCTGTGGGACCTGCCTACTGCTGCTGCCAATGCTTGCAATGATGCGCCTCCTTGCAAGGCCCACAAGAGCATCCTCCTCCTCAGAGCTGCTGAGGACGACATCCCCTGGAGGTGGTGGCACCCAGTCTCTGTCTGTCACCGGGTCATCAACATCCTCCCCCTCCTGAAACATGTCCTGCTGGGATGAGGACCCCCCAAACTCTCTCCTGATGCATGGATGGGCTGCTTGACTGTCGCCACAGTCTTGCTGTCCAATCCCTCATCCCCCAAAGTGCCCATCAGCATCTCCTCCTCAAGATCGCCAACAACAGCAGACAATTTACTCATGATGCCTGGGGTCAAAAGACTGCTGAATGACAGGTCGGCGAGTGACGGTGAACTGGCCTCCTCCCCAGACCCTGCTGGGCGGCTGCTGCGAACAGGGGTGGTGGTGGTGGTGGTGAGGGTGGAGGCCTCAGATGCAGAGCTGATGGCGGGCTGCTCATCCTCCGTCATGAGTTGCACCACAGTGTCTGCATGCTTTTCCTCAATGGGACGTTTCCGACCCGGCTGGAGGAAAATCGGAGCAGGTGCTACATGCTGCTGCTGCTGTGTCTCTGCAGCGTGAGTTGCAGATGCTCCTGCTGGGCGGCGCCCAAGGCGTCCACGGCCAGTGGCTATGGGAGGAATGTTAGCCACTGACGCTGCTGCTGCTGCTGTGGAACTGTGCATGGTGGCGCGCCCGCGCCCGCGGCTTGCCACAATGCTGCTCCCTCTCCTCCTGATTCCCTTGCTGCCCTTCCCCTTGCCCAAACCGCGCTGGCTGCCACTTCCAGACATCTTCGATGTTTTGGGCGTATAGACAAAAGTTTTTTAAAAGGGCGGGTGAAAAGTGGGGTACTTTAATGGAGTGGGTTGGTGGGTGAGGTGACTGAGTGAGTGTCCCTAGTACAGTAAGTAAGTAGTAACAGTCAGGAAGTACAACTAGCAGTTACAATAATCAGTAGTAATCACAAGTAAATTTAGTGTGTGTACACTACAGACAGTGAGTGCACGCACGCGCAAACACGCGCAGGAGCTAGCCTATGAACAGTGACTGAGTGAGTGTCCCTAGTACAGTAAGTAAGTAGTAACAGTCAGTAAGTACAACTAACTAATTACAATAATCAATCAGTTATCAGAAGGAAATAGAGTGTGTGTAGTGTGTACACAGACAGTGAGTGCACACACGCAGGAGCTAGTAGCCTATGAACAGTGACTGAGTGTCCTAGACTCCTAGTACAGTAAGTAGTAACAGTAAGTACAACTAACTAATTACAATAATCAATCAGTTATCAGAAGGAAATAGAGTGTGTGTAGTGTGTACACAGACAGTGAGTGCACACACGCAGGAGCTAGTAGCCTATGAACAGTGACTGAGTGTCCTAGACTCCTAGTACAGTAAGTAGTAACAGTAAGTACAACTAACTAATTACAATAATCAATCAGTTATCAGAAGGAAATAGAGTGTGTGTAGTGTGTACACAGACAGTGAGTGCACACACGCAGGAGCTAGTAGCCTATGAACAGTGACTGAGTGTCCTAGACTCCTAGTACAGTAAGTAGTAACAGTGAGTACAACTAACTAATTACAATATTCAATTACAATAATCAATCAGTTATCAGAACTTGGAAATAGAGTGTGTGTAGTGTGTACACAGACAGTGAGTGCACACACGCAGGAGCAGCTAGTAGCCTATGAACAGTGACAGTGAGTGTCCTAGTACAGTTACAGTATATAACTACAATACTAATACAATCAGTAGTAAAGGACAGCAGAAATACTGGTATAGAATAGAGAGAAATAAACAGAGGACAGGAGGACAGCTGCCCACACAGGCAGGCCCTGAGGCCTAAAGCTGTAAGCCTGCAGCAGCTGGCCTGTCTCTATGTAACACAAAAGCTACTAACTAAAATACAATGTCTAACTAACTAACAACAATATAGGTGTGTATAGGAGGTGTATGTGAGCAAAAACGCTAGGTAAATGACCACAATAAAGCTCTTGCTAAGCCAAAGCACAAAGGAGCAACTCTCTCTCTATGCAAGTCTCAGGCAAGGACGGAGAAACGTAACATGGCGGCCGCTATTTATAGGGTAGGGGCTGGCCAGGGTCCCCCTCTGTGATTGGCTGCCGTCAGAGGGCCTGGGAGCCCTCTGATTGGCTCTAAGGACATCAATCTGGGCTATGACGCTATTCGAGCTCGGTACCGAGCTCGAATAGCGCCGTTTGCTCGAATAGCTCGAATAGTGAATGGGCTATTCGAGTGTACGCGAATAGCCCATTCGAATAGCTACAGCTATTCGGAGCTCGAATACCGAGCTCGAATAGCTGGAAAAGAGCTCGAATATTCGAGCTACTCGAATATTCGAGCTCTGCTGAGCACCACTGTCTCACTTCCATCATTTCCCATGTGAGTGAGAGAACTACTAAATCTACAGATATCTATGTCTATAAAGCCCCATCTACACGATACGATTCTTTGTACGGTTCGATTACGATTCTATTTACGATTCGATTAAATCCGACATGTCCGATCGGGATTTGATTTGATTCAGTTCGATTTGCAATTGCAAAACAATGGCAAATCGAATTGCATCGAATCGAATCCCGATCGGACATGTCGGATTTAATCGAATCGTAAATAGAATCGTAATTGAACCGTACAAAGAATCGTATCGTGTAGATTGGGTTTTAAGTCCCATCTACACCATACAATTTTTTGTCTGATTTGATTAAATCCGATTCAATTCATTGATTCGATTCAATTCAATCCAACAATCGGGATTCAATTAAACTCGATTCAATTTCCCATTGTTTTGCAATGGCAAATTGAATTGAATCCCGATCGGACATGTCAGATTGAATCAAATCGAATCATTAAATCAAATCGAATTGAATCGAATCGGACAAAAAATTGTATGGTGTAGATGGGGCTTAAGAGAAAAGTTATTGCCGACAACCTGACTAGAAATATCAGTATAGCAATATAACAATCTGGTAATATCTACAAAAAACTAGAAACTGTGGAAACAAAGCGGAGAACTCATCTCTCCGCTTTCAATAAACTATAAACTAATCGCTGTGCAAACAAGTGTGCAAACAAAGTGGAAAAAGTCCTCTCTCCCTCCCTCTACCCCCCCCCCCCCCCCCCCTCAGGGGGTTCCTTTCATCCTGGGTACAGCAGAGGCCTTTCTGCATTGTAAAGATCAGTACACTTCAACACAATGGCCTCAATTATGGTAGTGTTAAGGTACATAAACACGTCTGATATTTCTGAATAAAAAAAAAAAAAATCTATTAACCCTTCACACTCTCGCATGCAAATGTTCAAACAAATGCATTCACAGATTCACTCATCCAGGCACAACTGTTATCCCTACAGCTAAGTTAAAAGCCGGGGTTTTAGTTCACAGAAGAATGCATTCTTATGCTTAGTCACCTATACTGCGCAGAAGTACCCAGGTAAACATAGGTGTCCTAACTCTGGCCCTGTAACATGCATAGTGCAGACATGCAAACACATTCATTGCATGAAACCTATCAATGGATTAGGAGCACACATCCTGACGTCCTCTCCTGGGACAGACAGTGCATCTTACCAATCGCACAAGGGAGCTAACGTAATGTATCCATGCGCACCATGCACATACACCATTTATATAATGTCCTAACTAGAGGCGATGTGCCTGGATATATGTATTTTTTCTTGTTACTGACCCCTGTGGCTAGGGTCTAATTTAGAGCACTCCCTCCTTCCCCTGTATATGTTTGTCAGCATGCACACAGCTTATGCTGGTGTATGTGCATGGTGCACATGGACACATAACGTTAGCTCCCTTGTGCGATTGGTAAGATGCACCATCTGTCCCAGGAGAGGACGTCAGGATGTGTGCTCCTAATCCATTGATAGGTTTGATGCAATGAATGTGTTTGCATGTCTGCACTATGCATGTTACAGGGCCAGAGTTAGGACACCTATGTTTACCTGCGTACTTCTGCACAGTGTAGGTGACTAAGCATAAGAATGCATTCTTCTGTGAACTAAGACCCCGGCTTTTAACTTAGCTGTAGGGATAACAGTTGTGCCTGGATGAGTGAATCTGTGAATGCATTTGTTTGAACATTTGCATGCATGAGTGTGAGGGGTTAATATATTTTTTGCTGTTTTCTAGCCACACCCCCTTCAGCACCTCCCTTTCCTTAATAACTTATATAATGTCCTAACTAGAGGCGATGTGCCTGGATATATGTATTTTTTCTTGATATTTCTGAATGACTTGCCGTTCAAACCGGTCGTTTGAAGCACAGTTTGGGGTGTGTATGAATCATCGTTAGACTGATAGCAGCAGTTTTGACTGATCCGCTTGGCGGATCCGTGAACTAACTGTCATTCAAATGACAGTTAGGTCAGTACATGTGTACAAACGACTTGTTGTTTGAAAGTCTATTTGTTTGACACTATTCAAACAACAAGTCGTTTGATCAGTCATTTAATCTAGTCCATTGTTCTATCCAGTCCATTGTCCATTATCAAGTACATTAAACGACATGTAAATTAGGTAAATTAGCATATCAACAGACTTGTTGTTCAGTGTGTACATGATGTCAAATGATAAGTTGTTCGGAAATATCAGACATGCGTACGCACCTTTAGGCCTGATACACAATGTGAGCGCTTTTCAGATAATCAGCGCTGTCTGGGCGATTTTTAAAAAAATGCTCCCATTGTCTTGGATTAAAATCGTGGTAAAATAACTTCACAATTCTGATTTTTTAAAAATCGCGATCACAACGATTTTACCACAATTTTACCATGATTTTAGTGCAAGTCAATTGGAGCGTTTTTTTTTTAAAAAAAACACTCAGACAGCGCCGGTGGTCAGAAAAGCATTCAGAAAGAGCTCACAGTGTGTCTCAGGCCTAAGTATCCGTTTTACCGCATTTACGGTAATGCAGTGTGCAATGCTGATATTAGTCATAAATTACCTAATGCGATAAATCAGGTCAAAAAACGTATTTTGCATTATTTTACCGATAATCGATAACTCTCATGAAAAATAGGGGGCATTTTAGCAAATAATTTACCAATCTGTTTAAGACCCGCCTGTGCCTGGTGGTAAAGTCAGTTTGTAGGCATCTTGCAGTTTTTAGTGGAGTTCCTATTCCTGTTTTAGGGCGGGTGCACACCAGAGCGGTTCTGAACTGTTTTTTAAAACGCTTGCAGGGGGAAAACCGCTTGGCCAATGGAAGTGAATAGCATGGTGCACACCAGAGCGGGTTGTTTTTTCCACAAAAACTGCTGACGTTTTTAGATTTCTGAGGCGTTTCTGCCTCAATGTTAAAGTATAGGAAAGTGGAAAACCGCTCTGAAAAACGCTAGATCAGAGCGGTTTTCCAGGCGTTTTTGTTACAGAAACTGTTCAGTAACAGCTGTACTGTAACAATATATGAAATCTGCTACACAAAAACACTCCCAAAACGCTAGGCATGTTAGAAAATGTCTCTAAACATGCCTAGAATCGCTCTGAAATCTGCATCAAAAACCTCTAGCGTTTTGCAGATCTGCCAGAGGTTTTTGGTGTGCGCTGGGCCTCAGTGGAGTTCCAAATCAGGCTGTGTGATAGAGAAGAATAGTAGAAATAAAACTCCAAATATTTACTGGATTTCATTTTATACCAGTTGCCAGTAAATATATCTCCTCGCTTCCATAGAAAAAAAAAAAAAAAGAAAGAAAGGAAAAAAAAAACTTCCAAAGACTATCTTAACTTATGGAAGACAATTAAAGATTATTATTATTAACCGCATACATACCACTCAAGTGGAAAGAGGATGAAATCCGCACACCTCCGGGTTCAAAAGTCCAAAAGATATTTATATAGTTCTTAGACTTGTATAAGATGCAATAGTTACAAAAACACTTTTTAACTTTACTACAAAATATTCAGATACAAAAAAAGATAAAATAAGCTAAAACGATATCGGTATATAAAATGTAGGTCCCACCTCGCATTTAAACCTGCAGGGTTTCTAGTGCCCAACTGAAGGACTCCAGCACTTCCCTTGGGTGGGAGGTAGAGTGGTGGGTTTTTTTACTTATATACTTACCATTCAAATACCGCACTTTGACCGCATTTTCTGCACTTTTTACCGCACTTTTGGAAAATCAACTAAAAATGGTCGCATGCAGAAAAATCTTTCAGAATTGCCCCCAAAAAACGGAAAATACTGATTGCGATTTTCAACCCTCCCCCCCCCCCCCCTCTCAAAAAAAATAAATACTGCACACAGCTACCAGAATTGAGGCCAATATAACGGCAGTCGTATGAACCCTTCCAGTAACTTGAAGACTGATAATAAGGTCTTTCCTATTAGTTTCATGCTGTATTTAATGCTTTAGAGCATAGATGAAATTTGAGTTTCATGCCAATTAAACAGATGTTGTTTGCAATTAGTTAGATGCCTTTATCATAAATTGTTATGTGTTTGCATCCCTGCTAGGCCAGCACCACGTTAATGCTGGGTACACACGTTGCAATTTCCCGCTTGATCGGCGGGATCGATCGGGATCGATCGATTATTTCCAGCATGTTTGATTCAGTTTCGTTTGATACAGCCTTCGATTTTGCATGATACGTATTAGATTAGTCAGTCAGTAGGCCCTCTGACCTTCTACAGAGGTGGTGGCAGAGTTGAGCTGAAATTTTCGAAATTTCGCATTACTATAATTACGCATGCGAAATTCGCGATTACGATGCGAAATTGCGGTAGCGTAATTGCCATTAAAATCGTAATTGAAAATACCGTAAGCGTAATTTTCAATGCGAAATTTTGCGTTTCGTTCATGCCGTAATTTCGCATTAAACGCTACCGTAATTTCGCGTTAAACCGTAACGCTCCGTATAATCTAAAAAAGCCGCCGACTTTAAGGGTTAATAGCAAAGCCCCCTTAAATGCTAAGAGCCTCAAATTTGGAGAATATATTAAGGAGATCAGGAGGAATAAGAGGAAAATTTTTTTTTTCAAAAAGACCTTATAGTTTTTGAGAAAATCGATGTTAAAGTTTCAAAGGAAAAATGTAAACATTTAAAAACCCGCCGACTTTAACGGTTAATAGCAAAGCCTGCTTAAAGTTTAGGAACACCAAATTCCCAGGGTATATTAAGGGGATCAGTGGGAATAAGAGGAAAAAAATTTTTTTCAAAAAGACCTTATAGTTTTTGAGAAAATCGATTTTTAAGTTTCAAGGGCGAAAATGTCTTTTAAATTCGGAAAATGTCAGTTTTTTTTGCACAGGTAACAATAGTGTATTATTTTCATAGATTCCCCCAAGTGGGAAGAGTTTTACTTACTTCGTTCTGAGTGTGGGAAATATAAAAAAAAAAACGACGTGGGGTCCCCCCTCCCAGACCTCTTTAACCCCTTGTCCCCCATGCAGGCTGGGATAGCCAGAATGCGGAGCACCGGCCGCGTGGGGCTCCGCACCCTGACTATACCAGCCCGCATGGTCCATGGATTGGGGGGTCTCGGAAGGGGAGGGGCAGCCAAGCTTTCCCCTCCCCCTCCGAGCCCTTGTCCAATCCAAGGACAAGGGGCTCTTCTCCACCTCCGATGGGCGGTGGAGGTGGAGGCCGCGATTTCCTGGGGGGGAGGTTCATGGTGGAATCTGGGAGTCCCCTTTAAAAAGGGGTCCCCCAGATGCCCACCCCCCCTCCCAGGAGAAATGAGTATAGAGGTACTTGTACCCCTTACCCATTTCCTTTAAGAGTTAAAAGTAAATAAACACACAGACACTTAGAAAAAGTATTTTAATTGAACAAAAAACATAACCACGAAAAAAGTCCTTTAATATTCTTAATTAACCATTAATACTTACCTGTCCCTTTAAAAGCCAGTTCCCACGCAATATCCTCGGAAATATACTAAACAGTTACAATATAACAAAGTTATTACAATGTAACAACTTTGTTACATTGTAACTACGCCGCACCCGACGCCACTCGCCGCTCAGCCGCCGCACCCGCACGCACCCGACAGAGCTCTGAGCTATATAGCTCAGAGCTCCCTAAGCATCTTTGTATTTGGGCTCCAAGGAGCCCCATTGGTCCTTAGCAGACCAATGGGGTTCCTTTAAATCAGAAGGAACCCCATTGGTCTGCTAAGGACCAATGGGGCTCCTTGGAGCCCAAATACAAAGATGCTTACAGAGCTCTGAGCTATATAGCTCAGAGCTCTGTCGGGTGCGTGCGGGACGCTAAGTCCCCGCCGGCTCCCGCTGTCCACCCCGCCCACATCTGTCACCCACATGTCACCCACATGTGGGTGACATGTGGGTGACATGTGGGAGAGGCGGGGAAGGCAGCGGGAGCCGGCGGGGACTTAGCGTCCCGCACGCACCCGACAGAGCTCTGAGCTATATAGCTCAGAGCTCTGTAAGCATCTTTGTATTTGGGCTCCAAGGAGCCCCATTGGTCCTTAGCAGACCAATGGGGTTCCTTCTGATTTAAAGGAACCCCATTGGTCTGCTAAGGACCAATGGGGCTCCTTGGAGCCCAAATACAAAGATGCTTAGGGAGCTCTGAGCTATATAGCTCAGAGCTCTGTCGGGTGCGTGCGGGTGCGGCGGCTGAGCGGCGAGTGGCGTCGGGTGCGGCGTAGTTACAATGTAACAAAGTTGTTACATTGTAATAACTTTGTTATATTGTAACTGTTTAGTATATTTCCGAGGATATTGCGTGGGAACTGGCTTTTAAAGGGACAGGTAAGTATTAATGGTTAATTAAGAATATTAAAGGACTTTTTTCGTGGTTATGTTTTTTGTTCAATTAAAATACTTTTTCTAAGTGTCTGTGTGTTTATTTACTTTTAACTCTTAAAGGAAATGGGTAAGGGGTACAAGTACCTCTATACTCATTTCTCCTGGGAGGGGGGGTGGGCATCTGGGGGACCCCTTTTTAAAGGGGACTCCCAGATTCCACCATGAACCTCCCCCCCAGGAAATCGCGGCCTCCACCTCCACCGCCCATCGGAGGTGGAGAAGAGCCCCTTGTCCTTGGATTGGACAAGGGCTCGGAGGGGGAGGGGAAAGCTTGGCTGCCCCTCCCCTTCCGAGACCCCCCAATCCATGGACCATGCGGGCTGGTATAGTCAGGGTGCGGAGCCCCACGCGGCCGGTGCTCCGCATTCTGGCTATCCCAGCCTGCATGGGGGACAAGGGGTTAAAGAGGTCTGGGAGGGGGGACCCCACGTCGTTTTTTTTTATATTTCCCACACTCAGAACGAAGTAAGTAAAACTCTTCCCACTTGGGGGAATCTATGAAAATAATACACTATTGTTACCTGTGCAAAAAAAACTGACATTTTCCGAATTTAAAAGACATTTTCGCCCTTGAAACTTAAAAATCGATTTTCTCAAAAACTATAAGGTCTTTTTGAAAAAAAAAATTTTCCTCTTATTCCCACTGATCCCCTTAATATACCCTAGGAATTTGGTGTTCCTAAACTTTAAGCAGGCTTTGCTATTAACCGTTAAAGTCGGCGGGTTTTTAAATGTATACATTTTTACTTTTGAAACTTTAACATCGATTTTCTCAAAAACTATAAGGTCTTTTTGAAAAAAAAATTTTTCCTCTTATTCCTCCTGATCTCCTTAATATATTTTACAAATTTGAGGCTCTTAGGATTTAAGGGGACTTTGCTATTAACCCTTAAAGTCGGCGGCTTTTTTATATTATACGGAGCGTTACGGTTTAACGCGAAATTACGGTAGCGTTTAATGCGAAATTACGGCATGAACCCACTGTAATGCGAAAATTACGCGAAAATTACGCTTACGCGAAATTTCGCGAAATCCTTCTTCATTACGATTATGTACTTACGGCCATAATCGTAATTACACTAATTACGCGAAATTTCGCGAAATCGTAATTAGGTCATTACGCTCATCTCTACCAGTACCTGAAATATTGTGTAGTAAAGTGTTTGCGTCAATTACATGCTCCCTCCTAGTCTGTCTGCTGCCCAATTCCAGCAGTTTCAGAGCCTTGATTGCATCCACAAGGTTGGATAGTCTGTGTACTGAACTAGACTGGAAGGCATTGTGCGGTCCAGCCACTAGGAGGCATGTAACAGTGTCTACTTCCTGCTTTCATGGAAGCAGACATAGGGGTAACATCCTGTGTTTACAAATGAGCTGCTCTGCCAAGGCAGCCAGCTGATACAGCTGAGAGATAAAATGACACTTGTGATTAGTTACAGATAAGGAGGGTCTGGGATTAGACATGCTTAACTCTCTAAATACATACAGGTTGTGTTTCTCTCAGTTTTCCTTGTGTCCTGTGCAAGTGTTGTACCATATTTTCTGTTTAAACATTAAAGATGAATGTCTTTTTCATCCTAACCTTTCCAAACTATTCATGTAACTGTGTTGTAATGTAATAACAGTAGGGTATGTACTAAATGTAATGTAATAAAAGTCACTTTGCTGCCATCTAGTGGCTGTATTACCATCATGCGGACGCAATACTATTGTGCGCATGTGGCTACAACCAACGTGGAGCGCTACAGCTTCCTGGCGGAACTTGTCAGATGACGACAACCTCCCGGAAGAGTAGACGCACGGCGGGGACATGCACGCTTAGCATCATGGGAAGTTCCCTTATTTTTAAATACGGCGAGAGCCGGCGCTGTAACGAGCGCATTGCCTCTGAAGACGCTCAGGAGAGCGAAACGGTCGTAAGGCGACCCCCACCGCTCCCACCTCACCCCACAGCCATCTGAGTATCGGGTAGGATCAATTTTAAATGGACATGTATGCTTAGCACTTTGCATGAAGCCAAATGGAATAAAGCTTTTTTATGCTGTAAACACTGCATGTGCCAACTACTTCCCTACTATTTGCTACATTGGAAATTGCTGTTTCTTAGTTTGAGCACGCAATTAACAGCACTACCCGATACTAACTCCTCAGCACCTCATGCTTATCTCTATGCATGCTTCCTGACTATCTGCAGTGCCGCTTTCTTTACTCTACTTGTTACAACACAATAAAAGTCATTCTGTAAAGTGTACCAAAGACTATAAACAATAAAAGTTTTATAGCCGCAGGAGAGATAGGTAGAGGGCGCACTTCTCTTGCACAGACTAGTGTTGGGCGAACAGTGTTCGCCACTGTTCGGGTTCTGCAGAACATCACCCTGTTCGGGTGATGTTCGAGTTCGGCCGAACACCTGACGGTGCTCGGCCAAACCGTTCGGCCATATGGCCGAACTAAGAGCGCATGGCCGAACGTTCCCCGAACGTTCGGCTAGCGCTGTGATTGGCCGAACGGGTCACGTGGTTCGGACCCGAACGCGCTCTGATTGGCCGAACTGTCACGTGGTTCGGGTAAATAAATACCCGAACCACGTCATATCTCCGCCATTTGTCTGTGGGTTTAGCTTTGGGTAGGCAGGCAGGGTAGTTCGCGCTCCAGCCACGCTAGCCAGGGTCCCCCCTGTCATTGTGTCACTGCTGGGAACAGTAGTACACCGCTTGCTCAGCCACACTATATAGCATTCTGTTTACTGCCACTCTGTGTACCTCGCTCAGCCACACTATATAGCATTCTGTTTACTGCCACTCTGTGTCTGCTGGGAATAGTAGTACACCGCTTGCTCAGCCACACTATATAGCATTCTGTTTACTGCCACTCTGTGTACCTCGCTCAGCCACACTATATAGCATTCTGTTTACTGCCACTCTGTGTCTGCTGGGAATAGTGGTACACCGCTCGCTCAGCCACACTATATAGCATTCTGTTCACTGTTCTGTGTCTGCTGGGAATAGTGGTACACCGCTCGCTCAGCCACACTATATAGCATTCTGTTTACTGTTCTGTGTCTGCTGGGAATAGTGGTACACCGCTCGCTCATCCACACTATATAGCATTCTGTTCACTGTTCTGTGTCTGCTGGGAATAGTGGTACACCGCTCGCTCAGCCACACTATATAGCATTCTGTTCACTGTTCTGTGTCTGCTGGGAATAGTGGTACACCGCTCGCTCAGCCACACTATATAGCATTCTGTTCACTGTTCTGTGTCTGCTGGGAATAGTGGTACACCGCTCGCTCAGCCACACTATATAGCATTCTGTTTACTGTTCTGTGTCTGCTGGGAATAGTGGTACACCGCTCGCTCAGCCACACTATATAGCATTCTGTTTACTGTTCTGTGTCTGCTGGGAATAGTGGTACACCGCTCGCTCAGCCACACTATATAGCATTCTGTTTACTGTTCTGTGTCTGCTGGGAACAGTAGTACACCGCTCGCTCAGCCAGAGTATATAGCATTGTGTTTACTGCCACTCTGTGTACACCGCTCAGCCAGACTATATACCATTGTTTACTGACACTCTGTGTACACCGCTCAGCCAGACTATATACCATTGTTTACTGACACTCTGTGTACACCGCTCAGCCAGACTATATACCATTGTTTACTGCCACTCTGATTCTGCTGGGAACAGTAGTACACCGCTCGCTCAGCCAGACTATATACCATTGTTTACTGACACTCTGTGTACACCGCTCAGCCAGACTATATACCATTGTTTACTGCCACTCTGATTCTGCTGGGAACAGTAGTACACCGCTCGCTCAGCCAGACTATATACCATTGTTTACTGACACTATATAGCAGACTATATAGCATTGTGTGTACACCGCTCAGCCAGACTATATACCATTTTTTACTGACACTCTGTGTACACCGCTCAGCCAGACTATATACCATTGTTTACTGCCACTCTGATTCTGCTGGGAACAGTAGTACACCGCTCGCTCAGCCAGACTATATAGCATTGTGTTTACTGCCACTCTGTGTACACCGCTCAGCCACACTATATAGCATTCTGTTTACTGTTCTGTGTCTGCTGGGAACAGTAGTACACCGCTCGCTCAGCCAGAGTATATAGCATTGTGTTTACTGCCACTCTGTGTACACCGCTCAGCCAGACTATATACCATTGTTTACTGACACTCTGTGTACACCGCTCAGCCAGACTATATACCATTGTTTACTGACACTCTGTGTACACCGCTCAGCCAGACTATATACCATTGTTTACTGCCACTCTGATTCTGCTGGGAACAGTAGTACACCGCTCGCTCAGCCAGACTATATACCATTGTTTACTGACACTCTGTGTACACCGCTCAGCCAGACTATATACCATTGTTTACTGCCACTCTGATTCTGCTGGGAACAGTAGTACACCGCTCGCTCAGCCAGACTATATACCATTGTTTACTGACACTATATAGCAGACTATATAGCATTGTGTGTACACCGCTCAGCCAGACTATATACCATTGTTTACTGACACTCTGTGTACACCGCTCAGCCAGACTATATACCATTGTTTACTGCCACTCTGATTCTGCTGGGAACAGTAGTACACCGCTCGCTCAGCCAGACTATATACCATTGTTTACTGACACTCTGTGTACACCGCTCAGCCAGACTATATACCATTGTTTACTGCCACTCTGATTCTGCTGGGAACAGTAGTACACCGCTCGCTCAGCCAGACTATATAGCATTGTGTTTACTGCCACTCTGTGTACACCGCTCAGCCACACTATATAGCATTGCGTACTCTGCCAGTCAGTGTGTATATTGCTGGGATCAGTAATACTCCACTCACCGTCAACCACTATATGAGCTCAACATGAGTTCCCCAGAGACCTCCGCTGTGAGCAGCACTCCCAACAACAGCAACAGCCAACGCCCCACGCAAGCTATAACATCCACCCCAGCAGCCAGTGGTCAGCAGCAGCCCTCCCCGGAGGAGAACGTTGTGTCCATCAGTCCGTCGCCAGAGCGATTAATGAGGGCTGCCATTGAGGAGATGATGGGGCCTGATGTGGAGGAGGAGGTCTGGCTCAGGCCAGCATCCCAAGTTAATGTTGAGGACGATGAGGGGTCTGTGTCTGGGGATGTTGGGGTGGCAGAGGTGGTGGGTGGGTCAGACTCAGGAGAAGAGTTGTATGATGAGGATGATGATCGGGACCATCTGTATGTGCCTCAGAGTCCGACCCCGGAAAACATGTTGTATCGTGTGTTTAGGTACTAAAATCTGCGTTCCCTCCCAGTAGTGTTGGGCGAACAGTGTTTGCCACTGTTCGGGTTCTGCAGAACATCACCCTGTTCGGGGTGACTATATAGCAGACTATATAGCATTGTGTTTAATGCCACTCTGTGTACACGGCTCAGCCACACTATATAGCATTGTGTTTACTTCCACTCTGTGTCTGCTGGGAACAGTAGTACACCGCTCACCCGCCACTGTATAGCATTGTGCTCTGTGTCACTGCTGACAATAGTGGTACACCGCTCACCCACCACTGTATAGCATTTCTGTACTGCCACTGTACTGCTGCCAGTCAGCGTGTACTTTAAGGATAAGTGAAATGAGGAAGAAATCCGGTGAAAGAGGGAGGGGCAAGGGAAGAGGTGTTTCCCCTGACGGTTCACGTACAGGCCACAGGGGAGCACCCAAGAAAACCCACTCAATACTGCCCATGTTGTCCAGGACAACAACCCTCACAGATCCAAAAGAACAGGACCAGATAATTACTTGGATGACCTCTCAAGCGTCCAGCAGTGGGTTAAGCAGCACCAGCACATCACGCACGAGGTCCGAGTCCTCAGCCAGTTAAAGTCTGGGCTTTCTTTGAAGACTGCACTGAGGATGTTACCATGGCGATT